>NW_017307689.1:201220-212283 GCF_000935625.1 Nanorana parkeri
AGCCCCGAAAACACGAGGGGGGGGGGGGGGAGGGAAGAAAAATATTTGTAACTTTAATGTCACTTTAATTAATCACAGAAGAAAAATGCATAACCCTCGGGACCATGTCAAATCAGAATTATGCATATTCTGACACAATCTATATGTGTATTTTTGAAAACAGAATATATTTATTAATTTCCGCAATCTGCTTGTCTTCTGTTGGGGAATATGGAGAAACCCACTTCACTGCTATTAACCTCCTTTGTAAGGAACAGTGCTTTAGACATTGCAGCTAATGTGTATATATCCACGTCAGGTAATCCAGTATATCCCAATAGACATGACAAAGAATTTACATCCAACTGAATACCATATATCCCATTCAATAGCCATACCACTTTGTGCCAGTATCGTCTTAATGTTGGGCATCTCCACAATAAATGAATAAGTAAACCATTACCATGAGTACAATGACCACAATGGGGATCAGATTTAGTTCCAATTGTATAAAGAAACTCTTGCGTACGGTATATGCAGTATAAAAAGTTGCGTAAGTCTATAAGATGAGGAAAGCAATACCGAAGGAGCCAATTTTAGTACCCTCTCCCACACCTTATCCTTAATAGGACCCATATCCACCTCCCATTTGGTCTGACAGGGCATGAGGTATTTCAATAAATATTTACATAGCAGATATGTACATGTTACAGAGATTAAACCCTTTGTAATCTGAGCTTGTGCTATACGATCTAATAGAGGAGTAGAAGAGAAGTACAGCATTGTACCCCTCAGTTGTGACTGTAAATATTGGAAAAAACAGGTACCTGACAAAGCAAATTCAGACTGCAATTGAGAAAAGGACTTAAGATCTCCTTCAGAGTAAAAGTTAAAAAAAGTGTAAAACCCCCTGCTTTCTCCCATCTATGAAACCCCTCTAACTTATACAACTCCAACAAAGATTTTTTATGCCATGGGGGGTATATCTCGTATATCTTGAAAGACCTAAGATTGTTTTAACCGTACGCCAGAGCTTCCCCATCAAATATAATGTTGGAGGTTGGGCCCTACTTTGTAAATAAGCAGAGTTGTCCAAAGTATATAGAGGGTGTGCACCTTGCAAAAAAAAAAAAGATATAATAAGAAAGCATGAGATAGATCAATCCCGCCTCTCCCAACCAGCTATATGTTGTAGTTGAGTGGCCAAATAATATATCCCTGTGTTAGGTGTGCAAGGCTTCCCATCATTTTAGGGTATTGTAAATAATGCATTTTAATCCGAATACCTCTCCAAATAAGGCCCCTAAACAAACCTTATGAAAAAAAAGTTAGTCAACCAGCAGGGGCGTTGTGCAATAGATATAACAATTGGGCATCCAAATCATTTTCAGGAGGTTGGCACAGCCCACCACTGACAGGGGGAGCTGACACCAAATCCTAGATTGAGACTAGAATTTGGAGATCAGGGGAGAGAGATTCAGTGAAGGGTACTCCGCAATATTGCAAGAAATCACAACTCCTAGATACATAATATGAGACGTTAATATGGGCTAAAGAGTGGATTAAGGGGGTCAGCAATGGGTCTAGAGGAAGCAACTGAGACTTGTCCCAGTTAATCCACAGCCCCAAATAGTCACCAAATTCTGAAATCAAAGACATTGCCTCTACAAGAGAGGAAGTAGTGTCTGCAAGAAACAAAAGGATGTCATCCGCATAGAGGGCAACTTTCTCTTCCAGCAGACCTCTCCAGTACACTGCCACCTTCACAGATTAATGAAGCAGAAGAGCTAAAAGCTCTATCGCCACTGCAAAAAAGGAGTGGCAACAGAGGGCATCCCTGCCTTGTGCCATGACCCAAAGAAAAAGATAGAGAATAATGGTTATTAACACGAATCGAGGCAGTGGGCCATGCATACAACAATTGTACCCAATTGCAAAAGGTAATACAGCCCAAAGATATGACCATTTGACACTATTGCCCTACTGCCAATAGCTTGAAAGGAAAGAAAAATCACAGTAACGTTCATACGTAAATTTGGTGAGAGTATAACATAGAGACAAGGAGCGCCTTTATATAAATGTTATCACGCATCAGTAAAAAAAAGAAAATAGGAATCATATAATGCTTATCAACCACAAATTGTCCAAGATCAACACCTGGAGATATAGATAGGCAATTGTTCATATACAACACGTATAACCAATAGTGTCTAGAAAATTATCTCAAGTCGTATAGGTAGTAGTAGTGCGCTAACAAAGAAGCAGAGTCAGAGGAGGTAAAGATAGAAAAAAGACAGGGGGGGGGGGAAAAGACAGGGGAGAGAATAAAAGGAAAGATAGGAGCCAGATGGGAGAAGAACCAGGTTTGGTCATGGAGAGGAGGCAAAAGGCAAAGAAAGGAGACCCAAGCCAACCCCCCCAGCCAACCACCCAAAGAGAGAGCGCTCAGAGTATACAGCATCTCGCTGAACTCCAAAGCAGGACACTGGTAAATTATAGTAGTGAAGATTAGCAGACACTAGCTGGCACAAGGGGCGGCAACAAGAACTCTTCAAGTCATGAGGGCTGTGAAGCGGTCAGAGTGTCTAAAATATATCCAAGAATCCCATGTAGAAGAGAAGGACCCCTCCAAGTTTCGCAAAAAAGCTGTCAAGTCCTCCATGTACAGACCATGTGCTTTAGTGAGCCACATTTTAATGGTAGGAGGATATGATTTTCCAGAGTTTCCAGAGCAATGGGATACATGCCTTTGCAGCATTCACGTGTGACGTGTGAGAGAGTGTTTGTATCTGGAAATCGAACTCGTGGACATGTGTAGCAGACATGCCGCTGGGTTATTTCTCAGATTCACCAGAGTGAGATCTTCAATGACATTCAGCACCGGATCCCAGAAGGATTGCAAGCATGAGCAAGACCAGAAAATATGTACCCAATTCCGAACCGCATCTCCAACACCGGTCCGAGATGGAGGCCCTCATTTTATTTAAAAGCCAGGGGACTCTATACCACAAACATTACACGGGTCAACAAAGAGAAAGCCTCGGAAATGAAAGTAGCTAAATTTTACCAGAATTGGGTCACTAATAAAGAAAAATTAAGTCTTGAGTATTAATTGGCTCTAGTTTCCAAGATACAGCTTCAGGTCAAAATTGCATCAAAATAATTCAAAATTACGAGGGGGATGTGCGATTATGCTCCATAACTTTTCTGCAAAATGTGATAAAGCAATGAGAATGGTGCCACACAAATCATTATAAATGTATCTTTTTATTGATACCAATAACATAACTTTCCATTCATTTATTGTTTTTTCGTGACACCACTCAAGAGGTTCCACTGTTGTAATCAGTAGCTCTGCCTTACCTTTAGAACAAGGGTACAAAATAACACTGGTCTACAAATTGTGGGAAATTATCGACCTCCGCGATAAAATGCGTTAATTCTTACATATTTTGATTAGATGAATTAGAAAACAGGTGATAAAGGTGCTTGTTGGCTAAGGTTTTCAAGATATTTCACAATAAAGATTTATACACAGGGGAGTATATTTGCCTACAAGGGAGAGAGGTGTCTGATGATCATGATGCCTCGTAACTTCTCGACAAAGTACGGTACAATGAAAATGGTACCACATGGAAGTGTATAAATGTATCTTCACTTTGAAACTAAAGATTATTACCTAAATTACATTTATTGTTTTTTTATTGCAAGGTACATTTGTCTTGGTCAGATCTACGCATCATACAGTTACATCTGGTGGCTTGTGAAAGTGTTATTGCCTAACATTTCCAGGATATTTTTCCTCAGAAGCCAAGATGCCTCGAAACTGTGTAAACAACGCAGATAACTTCTGCTGCATTTATGGTGAGGTTACATTTTCATCTCAAAAGTGCAGTATGACGGCAGTGGTAAAAAAGGCATACCACCTATATCAGTGATGGCAAACCTTTTTGAGCCCGAGTGCCCAAACTGGACCACTAAACCAACTTATGTGTCTCAAAGAGGCGGCTCTCTAATTAGGCGAGTTAGGCGGTCGCCTAAGGCCTCGCGCTCACAAGGGCCTCGCGGCTGCCTAACTCGCCTCTGTAGCTTTCTCTCACCTGACAGCAGGCAGATTCAGGAAGGGGGCGTGCGGAGGCTGGGGAGCAATTGTGGTGGCTGCGGGGCCCCATTTTGCGGAGACTGTGGGGTTGCGGAGGCTGCAGGGCCCCATTCTCCCCTGCAAGTAAATTGCTGCTGCTCTCTCCCTCGGCCCAGGGTCGGACTGACCAGAGGACCCGTGGCTTCCCCCTCTATTACTGGCGGAACTACCAGGGGCTCTAGCATTCCAACACTTCCTGCTGAGAGAGAGAGGAGAGACTGCCCGGGGTGGAGTGGACACGAAGAAGCCCCTGCTCCTGCCGCCGCCCATGCAGCAACAAGCGGTGGCATCTTGACTTGGAAGAGGCTGAAGAAAGTCTGGGGCACAGGGAGTTAACTCCTGGATCAGGGGCAGCGGGTGCACGGAGTGCAGGTTAGTGAAGCACCCTTCTTTTAACATAGAAGAGTGCATGCTGGAAAAAAACAACAACGCATTCTTTTTTTCTATGTAATTTTTTACAACTTGTGCTAAAAACTTTCTATGTAAAAATCCAAATGCCAGACTGCTGTCTCATGTAACCCATGCCACCCCATACTGCAAGATAGGAAAGCAGGATTTGTTGCGTTCTTTACTACTCCGTTGTTTGTTTCTGACCTCTGTGCGTTCCTTAATTCTGACCTCTGCACTCTGTGCGTTCCTTACTACTGACCTCTCCACTATTTGCGTTCCTTACATCAGACCTCTGCACTCTGTGCGTTCCTTACATCTGACCTTTGCACTCTGTGCGTTCCTTACTACTGATCTCTCCACTCTGTGCGTTCCTTACATCCGACCTCTCCACTCTGTGCGTTCCTTACATCTGACCTCTGCACTCTGTGCGTTCCTTACTACTGATCTCTCCACTCTGTGCGTTCCTTACATCCGACCTCTCCACTCTGTGCGTTCCTTACATCTGACCTCTGCACTCTGTGTGTTCCTTACATCCGACCTCTGCTTGTTCCTTACATCTGACCTCTGCACTCTGTGCTTTCCTTATCTGACCTCTGCACTCTGTGTGTTCCTTACATCTGACCTCTGCACTCTGTGCGTTCCTTACATCTGACCTCTGCACTCTGTGCGTTCCTTACATCTGGCCTCTGCATCTCTTACCACTGACCTCTGCACTCTGTGCGATACCTACTACTGACCTCTGCACCCTGTGTGGCTCCTAGGGGGGCTGTGTGGCTCTTACAGGGGCTGTGTGACTCTCAGGGGGGCTGTGCCGCTCTCAGGGGGGCTGTGCGGCTCTTAGGGGGCCTGTATGGCTCTCAGGGGGGCTGTGTGGCTCTCTAGGGGGCTGAACCTGGGCTCACTTGCCAGCCGAGAGAGCCCCGCGTACCCTCTCTGACATGCGTGCCATAGATTCGCCACCACTGACCTATATTTTGGATGCAAAATAGGGGATCAGGTCATCAGGACAAGAGTGCAACTTATCTGCGTCATTGGCTAAACAAGAAGAAAAAGTCCATGCCTTTTGCAGTCCCAATGGTGTGGAGGGAACCCACAAATCATAGTAGCAACTGCTATTTTTGCATAGTTCCCCCAATTGCAAAAGGGATCTCAAGAAAGAAGTGGACCGTGGAATATCCAAACATTCCATCCACACTTTGTCCTGTACCCCATGGTGAGGACTTGCCTATTCCAGATCCACCAGAATCCTACTCTCTAGACTCAGATGATGATAAAGATGATGAACAGGATGCAACTGACCTGGGGCAGTCAATGCCAGCTGACCCAAACTTTAGCCCACCGTATGCTCCTCCTGAACCACATCTAATTTCACAGAATTAACTAAATGACCTGGTCAGAGATTTTAATTGCCTAAGAGTAAGGCAGAGCTACTGGGCTCCAGATTACAACAGTGGAACCTCTTGCAGAGTGATGTCAGTATCTCCATTTTCTGTGATCGCCAAAAAGATCTAGTTCAGTATTTCTTAGTGGAAGGTGATTTGGTTTATTGCAATGATATTGATGGCTTAAAGTAGTATTATGGTCTGGGTGTTTTTTACCTTAATGCATTCTCTGCATTAGGGTAAAAACGGCCCAGCACCTTTTTTCTTCTCTTCCCCAGTCCCCCCCGCCGACACTTACCTGTCAGCTATGCTCGTCCCGCCGCCGGTCCCGAAGCAATCCTCCGTTCCCTGTACTTCCTGGTTGTGGGGGGAGGATACTGATGGCAGAGGAGCCATAGGCTCCTTCTGCCATCAATCAAAGAGAGAAGGGGCGTGGCCTGCCACAGGCATGTGTGTCTATGGACGCACACAGCCACTGCGGGCACGAGCGCACACGGGTGCCTCCATTAGAACGATGGTGGCACCCGTACAGGGGTGGGGGGAAGATTGCTGCGGGGACCCACTAGAAAACGAGGAATTAGGTGGGTCTCCTTGTAGGAAATATTTTTTTTTTAAAGGCTTTAATATCACTTTAATGACAGCCCTTAACATTACCCACAATCCAGATGAATGGAGATTGTTCATAGATTCATCTAAAATTAGTCTAAAAGCTGTTTCATTGCACAATGGCAATGTTTGCCATCCTACTAGAGGACCCCTGCAACCTGCACGCAGCTCTGATAGGAGTCTACACTTACCCGCACTTTTGCCCCTCCTTGTCCTCACGCACCTGTTCCCACTATCCAGGGGTGTTTGGACTGGAGCAACAAGAGAGGCCGCCCTTGTCATCTCAGACTCCCCTTAAGATACACGACAAGGTCGGTGTAACAGAACCGCTACCCTGAGCGTTGTAGGCAGCCAGTTCAGGAGAGAAACAGGATACCAGGTAAGTGCTCACGTGCACACATCTTCTCACATCAATGGCCAGCCACACCCCTTCCCCAAGATTTTTTTAACCAGCAATTTATACAGGGGAAGAGGGCCAGGACAGTATTTTGGGACCTTGCATTAAATTTGCAAAGTACACATTAGGCAAAATGAGTAATTTTGAGAGGAAGTTTTCTTTAAAATTCTGTGTAATTCAGGAACATCATGCATTTCAAAAAACAATGCTCCTCTATAATTAGAATGTTTGGCATGACTAAGTATTTCATGAGAAGATAACATATTTTGCAATGTGGGAGTTTCTTTTGTGGAACAGTTAAACACAACCAGCCGGAAACCAGCCAGAAAATAATATTAGAAAGAGAAGTCACCTTATCCGTCTACTTTTCACAGGAAACGAGAAATAATCAATTTGCCCTTGTACAGGATGTATTCTGAACATGCTGGTGACTAGTTAGTCTTGTATAGCATTTGGAAGGGTTAGATCCCTTTTCTGGCTGGGGAGTTTCACCTTCACTATTGTCCTGTTGATCATTTTCTCGCAAACAAAAAGTGATGGGAAATCCAACATTTTAGAATTGTCACTGAGTGATTGTTGGTGCTATAGCGTTTATGGCGGGGGCATAGTTCATAGTAGGCGTTGTGTGTGGAAAATAAGGAGACACGGTGGAGTCCTTCATCGTCCAGACAAATGGGTGTGTGGCAGGGGTTGTCCTTTACCTAAATAGTTTGTAGACACAGGGAAGAGGATAAGGTTTACCAGCACTCAGCAATATCATTAAGTATGTCCATTTTACATTCTGTGACATCCTTTTGCCCTGATGATGGACCCTGCGTGGCCCCGAAACGTTGGCTGTTTTTACTGTGACTTTGTCCAAATAAAATGGACATAATTAATTATATTGCTGAGTGCTGGTGATCCTTATCCTCTTTTCCATGTCATAACACTAGAAAGTATTGGTTTGTAGCGAGACACTCCTTTCTAGAAAGCGACTGTATTTAGCATATATGTGCACCTAGACAGACAATGAAAGGCAGAGGGTGACTTACTAACTCAGTTTCTGGCAGTCCTCCAGGACAGCACATGAGACTGTAAGACTCCACTCACCATAGCAGGAAACATTCCTTCAACAGTAATTAAAAGGATGTCCTCAGCACCCTGTGATCAGTAATGCCAATCTACTGAGAGGCTCCATTCGAAAGAATAAATTATATTTGAAAAAATAGCAAATACATGGAATGGAAAACTATACTTTCCTAGAAGCAGAGGTGTAACTAGCAGCAGGCAGTCAGGGCATGTGCCCATTTCCTGCAGGGTGTCCTAGGTCTGGGAATGCCTGCACAAAGCCTTTGATTGCACTCATTATTAGTACAAGATCATAAGCAATTTTAAACACAGATTGTGTTCATATTTAAGAGCCCTCCCTTTCTACCTCTGCTGCAGATCCTGTTCTTTCCTCCTCTGCACAAAGCCTTTGATTGCACTCATTAGTACAAGATCATAAGCAATTGTAAACACAGCTTGTGTTCATATTTAAGAGCCCTCCCTTTCTACCTCTGCTGACGATCCTGTTCCTTCCTCCTCTGCCAGTTGCCAGTGATCCTGAAAACAAGTAACACTGCTTCCACTGACCTCCAAAATGGGGGGCACACTGAGCAGCATGGGAGGCACAGACACTGTCCCAAATGTAGAAGGCACTACACTGACACCAACAAAAGAGTGCACTACACTGGCCATCAATAAAATAAGGGGCACTACACTGACCAGCAATGTAACAGAGGCACTACACCAATAAACCAACAATATAAGGGGGCACAGGCATTGACCACCAATGTAAGGAAAGCAGACACTGACCACCAATGTAAGAAGGACACAGACACTGACTATCAATGTAAAGGGGCTAAACTGACCACTTATGTATAGGGGGAACAGACACTGATCACCAATGTATTATGGGCATAGAGAGTGATCACCAATGTATAGGAGCACAGACACTGACCACAGATTTCAGTTACTTTTTCTTCTTCTTAACACCAAAGCTGTTTTTTGTTCCCTCCTGCTGCCCACCAATACCAGGTATTTTTTCTTCCTCTGACCACTGATACCAGACAAATTTCTTCCCCTTGACCATCAATGTTGGGAATTTATTTTCTCCCATTGACGCCGGCCATTGTTTCCTCCTGTTGACCACAGGTGCTGTTCTTCTTTCCTTCTCCTACCCAGTAATATAATGGGCAGTCTGACTGTCAGAAACCACCTGCTACTGCGCATGCACGGGGCCCAGTTTTCTGTACAAGCGCGCCAAACGGTGCACAGGAAGTGATGCTGTTTCATGAAGGATCACCCTATTTAAAGCCAGCCTACCTGACTCCAAGTTGCTGGATTGTCTTCAGCTTCTCCTGTGTTCCTTGTGCTTCTGATTACCCTGCTGACTTTTGACCCGGATTGCCCTTGACCTTGTGGATTGCTGCCTGCCCCTGCCTCTGTCTCCTGCCTTTGTACCTCGCTGCCCAACTGGATTTAACCCCTGGCTTGTTTGACCACGATCTTGGATCCTGCTCTGCACTCCGCTACCTGCCCGGTTTTGACTACAGCTCAGCCTGACCCGATTCGGTGCCAGAACTCCAGCTTGCATGGTGTGATCACCACTGGCACCTGTGACACTCACTGTCCACTCAGACTCTGCTCCCAACTCCAGAGGCTTTGGGACACGAGTTTCAAGGGAAGCCTCCTGCCACATTCAGTCCCCATTAACTAATTAATTGTACTATTTGTAATTGTACTATTGGCTGGGCGTAATTGTGTTATCGGCTGGGCATTAATTATATTATCTGCTGGATATTAATTGTGTTATTGGCTAGGCAATAATTATATTATTGGCTGGGCAGTAATTATATTATCGGCTGGGTATTATTTGTACTAACGGCTGGGCATTAATTATATTATCAGCTGGGCACTAATTATATTATCTGCTGGGTATTATTTGTACTATTGGCTGGGCGTTAACCATATTATCGGCTGGGCATTAATCAAGTTATCAGCTGGGCATTGTGTATTAACTGCAAGTGTATTAACTGCTGGGCATTGGTGTAGTAACTCCTGGGTGCTACCCGGTGCACATCGTGCGCAATGTATCCGTTTCTTGAACATGCGTTCGAGGGTGAATACAGTTGCGCCAGATGTGAGCTAGTTGTTCGTTTGGAAGCCCAGATTCTGGATCTAAACAACAAACTGGCAACACTACGGAGCATACATGGAAAGGAGTCTGGACTTGACGCACCTGGCTCTAGTGGAGGGCGGCATAGATGAGGAGGGGGGTTTAGAGGAGCAGGATCCCGAGGTGGGTAGCTGGGTTACCGTTAGAAGGTGGGGTAGAGGGAAGAGTGAAGGAGGTCAGTCCTGAACTGATACATCCCAATAAATATGCCAGGTTGCAGGATGTTGGGGATATTAGTTCAGTGGTGACATTGCTGGAGCAGAAAGTCTCCTCGATCCACAGGGGGAGTGACTGCTCCAGTAAGGATGGGAGCAGGATGGTGGGTCAGGAAAGACAGATCTTGGTGGAAGGAATTCTATTATCCGACGGACAGACAGGGTAATCTGCCATTGGGACTGTGAGTGTTGAACAGTCTGTTGCTTACCTGGGGCTTGTGTTCGACACATCGCGGAACAAATGGGCAGGTTACTGGATGGGGTTGGACATGAACCAGCTGTCATGGTGCACATTGGCACCAATGACAAAATAGGAGGCAAATGGAGTGTCCTAAAAAGAGAGTTCAGAGACTTAGGTGCTAGTTTGAAGAAAAGAACCTCCACGGTAGTATTCTCTGAGATACTGCCGATGCCATGAGCCACTCCAGAGAGACAGAGGAAGTTGAGGGAACTGAACAAGTGGCTTCGGAGCTGGTTTCGGAAAGAGGGCTTTGGGTTCCTGGAGAACTGGGCTACCAGCTCTACTGCAGAGATGGGCTGCATCTGAATGGGGAAGGTACAGCACGTTTGGGGGAGAAAATGGTTAAAAGACAGGAGGAGCTTTTAAACTAGATAATGGGGGGGGGGGGGGGGGGGAAAAAAAAACAAAAAAAAAAAAAAAAAAACAAAAAAGGTAAGCTCTGTACACATGAGCAGTGAGGAAAAAAAACAAAAACACAACTAAAAATCAGAAAAAAGAGAAAAAAAATGTTTT
>NW_017307689.1:212520-294198 GCF_000935625.1 Nanorana parkeri
GGGATAAAAATACATATAAATATAGAGCAAGTAACTAAAGGGGCAATTAAAACAGGGCAGTAATACAAAGGGGGATAGAGGGCTCACTCCAGTCAATCTAGTCAATTTAATGACTAATGACTCGATTAATCGTTAATTCTTTTGATCGGTACTCACCTCTCCGCCGGCTTCCGGGTCTTCCGAGAGTTCTGTCGGAGATCCGGTGACGTCAAGGACATCAACGTTACCGGACTCCTCCCCCTTCCCCAAGTGGCTCCATCGGCTAACGAAGAGAAGGGGGGAAGAGTCCGGTGACGTCGATGTCCGTGACGTCACCGGACTCCTCCTTCCCTTCGTTAGCCGGGGAGTTCCGCCTGTTCGGGGGGCCCAGAGAGGAAGCAGAGGGCCCGCAGCTCCTTCATGCTAATCCCCCCCTCTCCCCTGCCGCTCTGCCACCCGTAGCAGTAGAATGTACGGGCAGCTGTGCGGGGAGAGGAGGCTGTGTCGGTCACCTGTCTGCCTGGCTGAGCTGCTACAGACATCGCAGGGTCCTCTCCCAATCAGCTGTTGGGAGGGGACCCTCTGAGGGTATTCTACTTTACATTATAATGTATTGCTTAGACTTGTAGTCCTGTATAGCTGGTATTCCGCCAGTTTGGGGGGCCTAAAGAGACCAGAACACTGACATTGATTTGCCATGTGTTCCAGAGATCACACTGTGGTCAGGGGGCGTACCTGCATTGCCATTGACTTTAATGCAACAACAGGCCCCCTCCCGCCCCAGAATGCAGTGAGGCGCCCGGGATGCGATCCAGTGCGTTCCAGCACGAATCGGGCCGGAACGCACTGGAACTGGTGTGAACTAGCCCTGAAAGTCATAACATACATAGAGGGGAATTTGTCAAAACTGGAGCAGACAGAATCTGGAGCAGTTACCTATGGCAACCAATCAGCATCCACCTTTTATTTTTAAACCTTAACTGAACAAACTGAAGAGAGAAGCTGATTGCTTGTCATAGGCAACTGCTCCAGATACTTTTGCTTCAGTTTTGATAAATTCCCCTCATACTGTTTGAGGGGAAGCGGCGGTCATATTGAGTGGGGCACGTGAGACTAATAACGTGCTGGATTAGTGGGATCCTAGTTAATTTTATGACTTCATTGCTGTGCTGTATGTGTATAGGCCAATGTAGTTGGATCTGTATGTGCGTTATAATTAATCGAAATTCATCGATTAAAAAAAAATTTGATTAATCGAACACGAACATTTTAATCATTACCAGCCCTAAATAAAACCCATACTAATACCAAACGAAAATGTATGTACGATTAGTTGCGCTTGATCTAAATAAATGTGGATTCCAAAGTGGAAAATATCATGAATAACACACGAACATCTATACAAATATAGATTGTGTCCTCCTGATTAATGATATGCACATTTTAGTTTTAAATTGATTGAGACATTGACTCTGATAGAAATGTAGAGGGCTGGTGCTGGAGTTGGAGAGATTAATTAGGTACCAGATGGTACTCATTAAATTAATTAAACAAGCTTAAATAAAGGTGGCTGTGAGAGGGGATGACATGACTCCTTTTTGAGAAAGTTAATCTACGAAACGCGTCAAAGGATGGTTGGTCTTCACTTCTCATAGCTGATTTTCTACCATACGTTATTAAAGCCTCATCAGTTCTGGATTCTTGTAAGTGCATTCATATACCAAAAAAAAAAAAAAAAAATTATGGCTCTCTCTTGGAACTAAGAGATTGGTCCATATTGAGGGTTTGAGCATACACGTATTGATCACACATTAGGATAGAATATTTGGTTATTTGTATAGATGTTCGTGTGTTATTCATGATATTTTCCACTTTGGAATCCACATTTATTTAGATCAAGCGCAACTAATTTACCATATCAGACATCTTTTTCATACATAGTTGCTGCTGGTCCTATAAGCTATTTAGAACCTATTCCTAGCGCAGTGTAGCTTGGAACCAATTCAAGAAAATGTATGTACACCAATGCTAGAAGTCTAGGAAACAAGCTTATACTAATCGAAGAAGTCTTCGATATAGTGAGAATATCAGAAACTTGGCTGGGCAGCGCACATGACTGGGCAACCAGTATACAGGGGTACAACTTGTTCAGGAGGGACAGGGTTGGGAGAAGGGGTGGAGGGGTATGTAAAAAACAATCTAACTGTGCACATACGAGATGGCATAACGACAGAGAGTTGCGATGGTGTTGAGTCTTTGTGGCTACAAGTAAATAAGACTGATGCTAGTTGTGGGTGTGTGTTATAAACCGCCGAACATTGGGGAAGAAGAAGAGGCTCACCTACATTCCCAAATAGAAATAGCTGGGAAGCAGGGAAATGTTGTTATAATGGGTGACTGCAATTATACGGAGATTGATTGGTCAAATGGAACCTCTCATTCTATAAGGGCTGGCCGTTTTCTGAATCTGTTACGGGACAATTTCCTGGAGCAGATGGTTGTTGTCCCAACCAGGAAGAATGCTATCCTAGATTTAATAATCTCCAATAATGCGGACATAGTTGCAGACATAGCGATTAGGGATACATTTGTTAATAGTGATCACAGGATGATCACTTTTAATGTTGGGTACAGAAAAGAGAAGTGTGTTGGTTTGACAAGAACACTAAACTTCAGAAAGGCAAACTTTGATAAAATGCGTCGCCTAGTACATGACACTAAATGGGACAACATATTTCTAGAACTGAACACTAATGAGAAGTGGGACTGTTTTAAGAATACATTACATAACGCTATTACCAAGTGCATACCATCGGGTAACAAAAAAAAAGGTCAAGAACTAAGCCTGCATGGCTAAATAAAACCGTAAGACACCACATTAAAGACAAGAAGATAGCATTTATAAAATATAAGATGGAGGGAACTGCATTGGCATTCCAGAACTACAAGGAATGCAATAAGAGATGTAAACATGAAATCTGATCAGCTAAAATAGATTATGAAAAGCATATCGCCACAGTCAGTAAAAAGAACCCCCAAAAATTCTTCCAATATATAAACAGTAAAAGGGTAATAAAAGAGCATATAGGTCCAATACAGTTTTTTTATAGTAACTCTCAAGAAACTACATTTATCCAGAATCTACCAATCTCCGTGGATGCCAGATAACAGGGAGTTTACTGTAGTATGAATACCATTGCTCCTTCTAAACTAAGCAAACGGGACACTTCACTGTTTAAATAATTCATTAAATTGGATCAAAGCCACCATAGAGGGTTGTTTTGTACAGAGGAATGCAATTTCATCTCTTCAGGTTGCAGATAAGGGGACATTAGGTAAGTTACTACACTGGCATTTCCAGATTGAATGATATGGACCAAGCACTGATTAGAATTGTTTTGAAAACCATAAGGTTACATTATAAGCTGGTGTAGATATTGTTTTTGTGTTTATAGTGATTTTTCTTTACTTTAAAGTGGATCCCCTACCACTCAAAATAATATTGGCAACAATTATAAAATCTCAGTAAAAAAACCTCCAAATTAAGTTACTTCCTTTTTTCCTCCCTAGTCTTAATGCTCCGTCCACCCCTGGTTCACAAACTCGCACTGCCATTTTTAAAGAAAACATCTTTGGTGGCCAGCTTCTTCTCCTTCATCTTCTGTGCTGGCCCACCAAAGATGTCTGTGACAGATCTCATGCATGCTCTATATGAGATCTGGCGTGGTTTATTGTTAAGTCTCATTTGTGAAAAAAAAAAAAAAATCAAATCATGCAACTCTGTCATGTCTGCTAAACTTTACACACAAATCTCTATTTTTGTTTGTATGGGGAAATTGCAAGATAAAATTTCCACTTGCAGGGTCAACAACCATTTTGCTATTCCATTAAGGTTTCTGTGTGCATTATATTGAAGGATAGTTCAGGTACATAGTTACATAGTATTTGAGGTTGAATAAAGACACTGGTCCATCAAGTTCAACCTATTGCGTGTATGTGTGGGATTCTGCATGAGTATGCGTGTGTATGAGTCCTTGTGTGATCTTCTTTTTTTACGGGTACCTGTACCCCTGTATGTTACAGTCTCTGAGGAAATTGTCCAAATGCTTTTTGAATGATTCAACACTGTCAGCTGATACCACTGCTTGTGACAGTGAGTTCCAGACCCTAACCGCTGTAACTGAGAAGCCCCTACGCCCCTTGTGGTTAAATCTTTTCGCCACCAATTTTAGGTTGTGGCCTCTAGTCTTTGTTATGGAGTTTACTGTAAAACGTTTATTGCTGATGTTGCTATCACCATTGAACATTTTGTACATCAAAATCATGCCCCCCCTTAATCTCCTCACTTCCAACGTGTACATGCTTAAATTTAGTAACCTTGTCTCATAGCTTTGGTCCTCTGGACCGCATACTCCAGATGAGGTCGAACCAGCGATCTATAAAGTGGCAAAATTATAGATTTGTCTCTACAGTACATTCCCTTTTTAATACAAGACAGTAGTCTGCTCACTATGTTTGCAGTAGCCTGGCATTGCAAGCTATTATTCAATCTGTGGTCTATAATGACCCCCAGATCCTTTACCATTTCTGACTTCCCTAGTGGAGTTTCCATCAATGTGTATTCAGCTTGCCTATTTTTAACCCCAAAGTGCATTACTTTACATTTATCAACATTAAACCTCATCTGCCAAGTAGTTGCCCACTCCCCTTTTTTATCCAGGTCCCTCTGCAATGCTATAGTGTCTAAGTCTGTGTCGATTACCCTCCCAATTTTAGTGTCATCAGCAAACACGGAAACATGGCTATTCACGCCCTCCCCGATGTCGTTAATAAACAAGTTGAATAATATGGGGCCTAGCACAGAACCCCGGGGTACGCCACTCTTAAGCCAACTTAGACTAATCTGAAAAGGAGCCATTTATCCATACTCTCTGGTCACGTTCCTGTAGCCAATTCTCTATCCATGTACTCACCATTTTATCTATGCCCATAGACCTCAGCTTGTGTATTAAAGGAGAACTATGAGATGAGTGATTTCCACTCACCTCATAGTTCTAGCCGACCTGTGTCACAGAATGTCACAGGTCGGCTCAGTAGATTGGGAGGTGAGCGATCACATACCGGGTTCGCTCACCTCTCGATCCTGTCACGGCTCTCTGCCGTGACAGGGGGAGGGGCTGGATTCCCCTCTCCCCGCTCCGATCCGCCAGCGCTGACTGGCGGAACGGACGGGGGAGGGGGCGGGTACAGCTGGCTCTGCCTCTAGATAGGCAGAGCCAGCTGTCACTCACGCAGCTGGGCGGATCCCGACGTCCATGTCGGGATCCGCTCCGGCTGCGGCGTCTCAGTATATAGTGAGCTGTAGCTCGCGGTATACTGAGCTTAGGGTAATGGGAGGACGCCAGTTTGTGTCCTCCCGTTACCCTAAGGAGAACTATGGGGAAAAACACTGACCCCATAGTACTCCTTTAAGCGTTTATGTGGTACTGTGTCAAACGCTTTTGAAAAATCCAGATATACCACATCCACCGGCCTCCCTCCATCCAGATCTCTACTTACCTCTATGTAGAATGTTAGTAGGTTGGTCTGGCAGGAACAGTCCTTCCTAAATCCATGCTGATTATAATTTATAATACCATTTTCATGAACAAACTCTACTAAGTAGTCCTTTATCATTCCCTCTAACAGTTTGCATCCTATTGATGTTAGACTGACTGGTCTGTAGTTCCCAGAAATGAGGAATTATGGTCCCGCTATAACCTGGCTAAGTTCTTTAATTACCTTCGGGTGCAGGTTATCTGGCCCTAATGCTTTATTTGCATTAAGTTTTTAAAGTCTTTGTTGAACCCCAACTACCATCAACCACTGTGGTATATTTTGCAATGAGCCGCTCACATTCTTATCTACATTAAACCCATATTTTTCCCGAGTGTATACTGAGGAGAAGAAAGAATTCAACACCTCGGCCCTCTCCCTGTCGTTTGTGACTAATCTCCTGTTCTCATCTTTTATTGGGCCTATCTGCTCTTTTCCTACCTTTTTACTGTATATATAGAGGTAGAATTTTTTGGGGTTCCTTTTACTGACTATGGCGACATGCTTTTCACAGTCTATTTTTGCTGCCCGAATTTCCTGTTTACATCTTTTATTACATTCCTTGTAGTTCTGGAATGCCAATGCCGTCCCCTCCATCTTATATTTTTTGTTTTATTGAAAATGTTTCAATACAGAAGTGAACAATGCGCAATGAAATTAAAATAAAGAGGTATATTGCGGTAATTATGACAGGTATTTCCATACAACGTAAATCAGACGTAAATTTACAACGTAAAGCAGACAACAATGTAAGGTCACAATAGGATCTCAATCATGGTCACAATTATGAACGACAGTTAATTATGGGATTCATTGCATTAAATTGTATCTAGGTAAGAAACAATAAGCAAAGAAAAAGAAAGAAGTGAGTAATATAGAAAGAAGAGTAAGAAGGAAAGAAAGGAGGTCCCCTCTACCTGGGTCTAGCTTGGAATGAGGTGTGCATCAAAGTAGTGATTGGATTGTAGTAGGATTGTTTCCAAGGTCAGTCCGAGTCAGGGTCAAAAGACTGCCACGTTTCCAACACTTTATCATAAAGAGCAACAGTATTATTCAACCTTGCTGTTAGGTATTCCATACTCCGCACATCATTGATGCGAGACACCAGATCAAATTTAGGCGGTGGAAGCATACGTTTCCAGTTGAGAGCTATGAGACATCGAAAGATATGACTCACTAGCTTCCGACTGTGTTTAAGGAGGTGGAGGTATGGAAGACCCAGCAGACAATGAATGGGCAACAAAGGAAGAGTGGAACCTACCAATTTTCAAGTATGGATCCCACCATCCTCAAAAAGGGCCGTATCTCCCCACACGTCCAGAAAATGTGGAACAGGGAACCCAGATGTCTGCCACATCTCCAACACAGCGGGGATATGGAGGGACATATGGAGTGTAGAAATTCTGGCGTATGATACCAATTAAATAAGATTTTATATTGATTTTCTTTATAGACTGAGCATATGGAGGATGTGGATGCAGAGCGCCATATATCCTCCCATTGTTCCAAGTGATGGTGTGTCCCAAGACTTGTTCCCATTTCAACATGTAAGGGTGTGGAACAAAATCATCTAAGGGAGGGTTATTCAGCATCTGGTATATGGCGGATATCATGCCCCTGGGGCACTGTGGGTTGCTACATAACATCTCAAAGGGGGTCCGTCTCTGAAAGGTCAGGGTAGTTGAAATAGTTTGTGCGTAGTGTTTAATTTGCAGATAGGAGAAAAGCGTCCGCGAGAGAAGGTTAAACCGGTCTCTCAGGACGGGGTATGGTAGCAAGGCATATGTTATGTTGTCCAACATGTCACGGAAGTGGAACAAATTGCTCATTCACCAGGGACGAATCCATTCAGTAGAAAGACTCGGCTGGAAGGGTTAATTAGAAAAGGAATTAGGGAAGATTTAGCAGAGAATTGCTGACGCGGTAGCTTAACCCTGTGCCATAGTTCTAAAGTACAAACCATTGATGACAAAAGTAGGGAACGTAGGATAGATTTCGATTGAATCCATAGCAATGCATTGGGATGAAGAGGCGCCGACCATAGACACAGCAGTTCCGCCCATCTAGGTTGAGGGGCGAAGGAGCACAAAAACGGTAGCGCCCTCAACTGTGCCGCTATGTAGTAATTCGGGATCTGAGGGAAAGCAAGTCCCCCTCCAGAGATAGGCACAAAAAGGACTGTTTTTGAGACACAATGCCGTCTATCATCCCAAAGAAACGCCAGGATCTCACGTTGCATGGAGCTAAGATCAGTCGTTGGGATCTTGATCGGTAAGGTTGTAAAATGGTACAGCAATTTCGGCAGCAGAGTCATCTTGACGGCCGAAATTCTGCCGGTAAGGGATAATTTAAGAGGTCTCCACTTTTGTAAGAGGTGTTTTAGGGAGGCAAACAAAGGAGTATAATTGGCGGCATATAATTGGGAGTAGGTAGGGGTCCATTTAATGCCTAGGTATTTAATGGAATCCGTTTTCCAATTGTATGGAAAGTAGGCTTGAAGTGATAGGAGAGTGTTCAGAGCAATATGGAGGGGGAGCGCCTCAGTTTTTAAAGTATTAAGCTTGTATCCTGAGATGTTAGAGTAGCAAGCCAGGGCACTATGGAGGTTTGGGAGGGACAGTGTTCAGTGTGCGAAATAAGTTGTTCCATTCGGTGTCACATAGTAGCTGGCACAGCTTGTCAATTATCTAGTTTAAAAGCTCCTCCAGTCTTTTAACCATTTTTTCCCTCAAAAGTGCTGCACCTTACCCATTAAGATGCATCCCGTCTCGGCTGAAGAGCCGGTAACCGACTGAGAAGTCATCCCAGTTCTCCAGGAAACCAAAGCCCTCTTTCCAACACCAGCTCCGGAGAAACTTATTAAGTTCCCTCAACTCTCTCTGGAGTGGCTCGGGGCACCGGCAGTATCTAAGAAAATACTACCGTGGAGGTCCTTTTCTTCAACCTAGCACCTCTGAGTCTCTGAACTAGCTTTTTAGGACACTCCAACTCGCTTCTTAGGACACTCCAAGTAACAAGTAGGGTATGCACTGATATATCGGCCACTGAAACATATCGTCTGAAAATGGCACTTTTGGCAAAATGTCGAGAGTGCCATTTTTCTGCCGAAAAAGCGGTGCATATCTGTATTCTCTACTTTCTGCTGGGCACTGCTCTGTGTCCCAGCGGGGAGGAGAGAAACTGTCACAGGAGGCCAAGCGCTGTGGGAGGAGAGCCGGCGTCGCTCCTCCTCACACCGCTCAACCTCCTGTCACAGATCAGGAGAGGGGTGGTGTGGGCCGAGACAGCTAGCACTTCTGTGATCGCTGAGTGTTTGTAAATAATTGAGGGCATAGTATGTTTACTGTGTACTCAATTATGAATGAATGGGAGTGACCTACATCACCTCCTGTTCATTCATGATTGTGCATATAGTAAACACACTATATCCACATCTTATAAATGAACAGGAAAACTCAATATAGAGGATTCCTGTTCATTTATAACAGGGTCTGCAGAAAAAGAGGAGATTGAAGACTCTCTGTCCTCAATCTCTTTTTCCATTTTAAAAGTGAAATATCAGGGATATGTTTAAACCCTCTAATATTTCCTTGAAGAACTTAAAAGTTAAGTAAAAAATAAAAATATTTAATAAAAATAAATAAATACAAATATAATCTAATTTTTAAAAAAAAGTTTATAAAAAATAAATAAAAATAAAATATTTGAAAAAGTTAGAATTTTTTTTTTTCAGTTTCGGCCTGACATTTTTCTTCATTTCGGTTTCGTTTCGGTTTTAAAATTTTCATTTTGGTGCACCTCTATTAACAAGTAATCTCAATCGGTGAACTCCTTATACTATCCAGGGAATATTGCCACTGTGTTTAGTCCGACACTATTAACCTCCTTGGCGGTATTACCGAGTGTGGCTCGGGGTTAATTATTATTACCAAAAGCGGTAACCCTGAGCCACACTCGGGATTACACAGCGCCACACTTACCTTGTCCACGATCCCCCCTGTGTCCTCCGGCCGATGCCGGCATCTGTCTTCCGGGTTCCGTCCCTTGCGAGCGTACACGTCGCAGGCGGGCAGAATCAGCAGCAAATTTAAACGTAGGAAAAAAACGCAAAAAAATAAAGACAAAAATGGGAAAAAAATTACAAAATCAGACGGCCAGGGAGGTTAAAGTGGACCCTCCCTCCTCCCAAACCTAACAGACCAGGTGCATGCAGCTCTGCATGCTGATCTAGAAACATCTTCAAGTAATATGTATAATACATTTTTTGTACTTACATTTTGCTTGCTTTCACTTCTTGGTATTCAGAGTAGAGAAAACCTGTGTATGTAATGAGGGCGTAGGGGCAAGGCAGGACATGTCCTAAGGTTTGGCCATGACGGCTGAAAAGGATGTCATCAGGTGTGTTAATGGACCAGGGGGTGAAGAAATGAAGTGAAGCACTGAGGGCTGTGTGTGCCGGAGAACTGGTGGAGAGGCTGCCTCTGATCTTAGCCGCGGTGCTTTAGGAGGTGGTGGAATGAAGGTAGCAAAGGGCTGGGGAAGGACGTGCACGGGGCAGTGATGAAGGAGCAACGCGTTTCGAGGTGATCCTCTTTCTCAAGCTCGAAAGGAAAGGTGAGTAACATTGGCGGATTTTGTTCCAAAATCACAGACTACAACACACAGAGCCAACTCCTTGCCAACAAGTTCCAAGACAAATGCTACCCAGCCACACTAATCCACGAGGCCTACTCTACATATCTAACACCACCCACTCCCAAAGCCACCACACCCTCGGAGGGTGAGACGGAGGTAAGATTTATCACCACTTACAACAACAATCACAATGCCATACAGCGCATCCAATGGAAGAACTGGCACATTCTCAAATTAGATCCCAAACTAGGTCCCTCCATCCCAGCAAAACCCACAGTGACATTCAGGAAAGTAAGGAACCTGAAAAACAAAATAGCACCCAGCAAAATTCTAAATCCCAGAGCGAATTCAATGCAACTCCCTAGATTCGACCACAGGGTAGGCACATTCCAATGTAGAAAACCACGCTGCCTCATTACTCATGGCCTCATACATGCCTCATTACTCATGGCCAATCCAATTTCACAGATAGCGCCAATATAAACCATCCCATCAAACAATTCATTACATGCTCCCGTGACCATGTCATTTATGGTTTAAAATGTCCTTGTAATCTATTACACGTCGGTCGTACCATCCGCCCGTTGAGAAAAAGAATAGGCGAGCACAGAAGATTTTTACAGACGGTTACCCAGACCACAGTGTACCACGACATTTTGCACGCAAACATGATAAACGTATCCAAGACCTGCAGGTATTTGCCATCGAACACATCCCTGAGCAGTATTCGGCACCTGAGCGTTTCCAGCGGTTATGCAGGAGAGAAACATACTGGATATACCAGCTCAACACCTTAGTTCCTAATGGACTGAATGAGGAATTGGAAATTCTCACCCTCACCTGATCCAGTTATACCAACCAATATAATTTCCACACCTCAGCCCCCATTAACATAGACAGACCATTATGCCTAATCAGAAGGCACTCAGTCCCATTAGCCATCGAAGTCATACATGTTTTTAATCTTTTTAATTAAACATAATATAACACATCTACATAATTGACTTTCTTCGATTTTTAACCAAAGCCAAATGCTCATCTAATTTGTATTGATGAACCAATCATTGCAATTTACCCACGCAATAAACTCATACAGCTCCCTTATCCCGTAATGCCGCAGGGTTCCAGCTGTGAAACACAAACACCTCTCCACGACATCATGCCCCATACACCGTTCATTCCTGTAGCCCCGCCCACCTGTCACTTCTTCAAACCCGGCGGACCACCGCCAAAATAATTTCTGTTATCCCTCGCACATTACTGTTCATGGCCACTCATAAACACCCCCCACCACTCATCAATATCCCCTTCAATGTCCACAAACTTAGAATAAGTGAACAACTTCTGCCCGAGCCATCAGAACACAGCTGTTTGAAGCAGATTTAATCTGTGTAATCCCGCCCTCCGGCCTCTTTTAAACCCGGCAAATCTCCCGGCAATGTTACTCACGTTTCCTTTCGAGCTTGAGAAAGAGGATCTCCTCGAAAACGCGTTGCTCCTTCACCACTGCCCCATGCGCGTCCTTCCCCAGCCCTCTGCTACCTTCACTCCACCACTTCCTAAAACACAGCGGCTAAGATCAGAGGCAGCCTCTCCATCAGTCCTCCGGCACACACAGCCCTCAGTGCTTCACTTCATTTCTTCACCCCCTGGTCCATTAACACACCTGATGACATCCTTTTCAGCCGTCATGGCCAAACCTTAGGACATGTCCTGCCTTGCCCCTACGCCCTCATCTGGAGACCACCACATACCGAACACCTCCACACAATACTTATCGCATCACCAGAACTACATCGGGGTCGTCCCATGCCCGGATCCTTGGCACCACAAGTAAGTACCCATTTTTAGTTCAATTTCCCAGTTGTACCTCACATACACAGGTTTTCTCTACACTATTTACACTCTTGGATTTGCGCTCTTAGTGCTCTACTTCCATGTTCACAGGTTTCTCCTCTTGTTCCTAGAGCAGCAATCCATACTGACCGCATCCACACATACCCCACACCCCTAAGAGAGCGCTGTGCTTTTTTCCTTCTGTTGTTCTTGGTATTCAGAGGCACTGATGATGTAGCCAGACTCACACCTACCCCTGGGAAGGCTACATCAACAGTGCCTTCCAGGGAGATCTTGTTTGTTAAAAAAAATATTTTCTCAAAGGATTTTACAATATTTTGCAACACACAGACAGCCTGCATCCTGTGTATGCTCACTACCGCTCAATTTGCTCACAGTGAAATACCTGGCACCTTCGGGTATGGAGGAGCATGTGACTTTTCTTCCATGATGCAAGTCTGTGTACCCGAGTTGCCAGTCTCTGGGAAAAGAGCACTTAACCCTGTATTTACTTTGTGCAGACCATCTTGGAGCTTTTACACAACTCCTGGCTCTGGACTACAACCCAGTGTGTCCCTATTCCACCATTACCTTTGTATTTCATTTGCACACTTGTTGCACTCTTATTGCATAGTTGACAGTTGTCTGTGATTTTTTTTCAACCGTCATTGGATTAAAAGAATTGTGCCAGGTAACCTGTTTCTCTAGAAATGTTTCTGTTCTTCTGTTCAGACTAGTTTAACCAGGGCTATTCAGTTATTACTGTATTTTAAAGGCTAATTTAGAGGAATATTTGGAATCTATAAAATATGTTTGTGGTCAAAGCCCCACTGATACGTACCCAGGAATCGAGATGATGGACCTGCCTACAATGACCTGAGGTGTGCCGTGGTCACTATGGTCAGTATGCAAAATAAGGGGGCATACTCAAGAGTAAAAGGTAACTGAAAAAGGGGGTGAGGTGGGTGGGAAGACGCCCACGAGCCGACAGGTGAGAGTGAAAGACGGAGCAGTTTAAATGTGTGGGCTCCTCCCACAAATCCGGCTAATGAATTAGCCTACCACTTAGTTTTTTTCAATGTAAATTTTTTTTTGTGCAAAATTGAGTATATACTATGCTATGCTTGGTTGCACTTAGTTACAGTATTGCTAGTGAAAATAAAATAAATGATGCTTACTTTACAGAAGTCTGTACTGATCAATTGTATGTTGCCTACTGGATTCAATAGATTTTACAACTTCACCCAGGCATGGCCAGTTTAATACTCCCTGCCCCCACTAGGCCAACTACCTTGTGCTGCTTCCCTAACACAAAGGTTATCTGACTGGCCTTAATATCACACTAACAAAGCGGTAACCCCGAGCCACACTCGGGAATACAGCGTACAGGTCTTACCTTGTCCGCGATCCCCGCTGTGTCTTCGGCGGCTGACGACTTCCGGGTTCCGTCCCTTGCGAGCGGCCGTGTTGCAGGGGGGCGGAGCCGGCGGGAAGTTTAAAAGTGAAACTAAAAAAAAAAATGTTTTTTTTTTAAAATAGAGAAAATAAAAAAAAAACCCCCACAAAATCATACCGCCAGTGAAACGCGCGTTTCACTGCCTTAGGCTGGGTTCACACCTAGGCATATTGAATATGCGCGTTTGTCGCGTGTTTCGTGCCGCGCATTTTTACCGCGATTCGCGTTTCCGATGGCTTCCTGGCTGTATCTCAATAGATACGCGCGGCAAATACGCCCCAAAGAAGCTCCTGTACTTCTTTGGGCGTAGGGCGTTTTGCAGCGCGTTCCTACGCGCTGTTAAACGCCCAGGTGGGAACTATGCCCATAGGCAATCATTGGTTTTCACATGTTGAGCGTTTTACAGAGCGTAGGAACGAGCTGTAAAACGCCCAGGTGTGAACCAGGCCTGAGGGAAATGATTGCCCTACTCAAATGGTGGTTTGGTTCTAGGTGTACAGACCTAAAGTGGGTGAAGTATACAGTACACTATTACATTGACAATAAAAACACAAATTGGGCAGGGACAGCAACAACGAGAGCCCATTTTGATTGGCAGGGCTTCAGTCTAGGAACTTATTTTATTACTTAAAACTTATTTTGTTACTGCCATTCCCATTTCTAATAAATGAAGTATGCCTCTTCTTGCAGCCCTTCTGCCTTGACTTGTGTTGGCCAATCAGAAATCTGGCCCTGTCCCCAGCTCTGCTGTAAATACAACTCAAAAAAGGAGTACAGAAATCATTTGTTTAAAGTCATCTTTAAATTAATATTTAAAGAGAATGTACAGTGGTTTGTATACATTTTCTTTTCTTATTTATATAGACATTGGTTAAGCCTAAGGATATTTTCTCTTATGTTCATCGAAGGACACAGATCTTCAGATCTTGACCAGTTGGGTATAGCGCCACCTTCAGTAGTAGGACACTGGGCACACCAAAACAAGAGCAGGGGGTGGGGCCATCCATGATGGTGGCTAAACCCCCTGGCAGCTACAAACAGCTCAGATTTTTGCCTAGTGTCAAGGAGTTAGGACCTAAGCTCCCAACTGGGATTCATAGTCGTTGTTTTTGTGCAGGGAATCTTATTTTTTCCCTTTCTTCTGTCTCTTTGACCTTCAATCAACAGCTGAGCTGGGCGATAGGCTGGATAATATAGATCCTTGTAGTCCCCCTAGCTCAGACATCAAGCACATGTAGATCTTTAAGCTACGTGTGGGGTCAGCTGCAAAACAGCCCTATCCTGGATTTGAGGGCAGCCTGTGAGTTTTCCTCACAGGGTTGCATATGACCGAGTGACCTCGTTGCCTTGTCACAGTGTCCCCCCTAGGCTAACAACGTCCCTGCTCTGGCGGAGAGATGATTTGTGCTAGGAAACAGTAACCTCCGTGCATCCTGCAAGGATCGGTAAGTATGTCAGCCTGTCTTCTCCCCTAGTTAGGGGGTTGGCTGCTGGTGGTGTGTGGGTACCTGTATCTTCATTCCCAGTCCCCCCTCCCTCTCCCCTGTTTGTGTGGTATATGCATTTGTACATAGAGGTCACTACATGGTGGCAGGCGAGTAATCTCTCCCTGCCACTACCCCTGCCCTGTGTTTCCTGGGCCTCTCTGGAGGCCATGCGGTGTGTGGACAGGAGTGGGGGTGAGCATCGGTGGCCTTCATAAGTTCTTGCTGCAGGCTCTCAGTGCTCTGGTGTTTCCAGACACTGTACATGCAGCAGGGCACAGTGCCTTTTCAGTGCAGAGGTGCTGGTGCCTAGCCAGTGCATACAATTGTATGACGCTACTTGATACAAACTTCTGATCTATTCTGCTGTATCTGTTGCCATTGCCATACAATTATATATTACTGCTTGATAAGAACTACAGTTCACATTTGCTGTATATCCTCTTGCACAACATTATAAAACCCGGGTGGGTTGCCAGAGTCCTGATTCCTTTTGTTATTTACGATTACTTAGGCTGTTATTATTTTTCCTACAGAAGAACTAATGGTTCCTAATTTACATGCCATACTTGGTGTATGAATTAAGTTACTTTTACGGTACATGATGTTAACCAGTCCCACAACCTTCTTTTCACTTTATGGAGTGTACAAATTGTGGAACTGAAAACTGAATTACAGTATTCCTAAACAATCTGGTGGATAAAAACTGTTCATGTTATATGCTGGCCATACTCACCTCTGCAGCTGGGATCCTATAAGATTAAGAGAATCTTTTTGCTCTCTTACAGGAACATAGGTTTAACATATTTTGGATAGGAGTTTGCTCTGTCCACTTTATGCATCGACATGCTATTGCAGTATATCCAGGTTCGCTGCACTTGTTCAGTGGGTGGAGCAGTCTGTAGACACTGTTTTGACATATTCTGGGCCACATTTGGCTTCCAGGGACCATGCACGCATGATGTATATGAGTGCCCGTCTCACATTGGAGGGTCATGGTGAGGAAAACTGGTGATCTTGGCAATACTGTGGTGTGTGTCTGTAAGGCTCTACTGGCAGGGTTCCCCCTTAGTTTTAGATTTTCCATTTCGGTAGGGAGTACGGTGTTTGGTAGTTTGCACTTCTGCCTTGCGTCTCTGGGGGTCTTCGGTTTGCACTCCAGTGGAGTTGTTTCTGTTGACGTTTGCCCGATCTGCCTGTGCTGGTTTGGTTTTCCTCCCATGCTTCAATGACATGTTCCTGTTTTAGGTCTCCTTTGGCAAATACAATGCACCTATCGTGCCCAAGGCTCCCGGACAGGGTCTGTTTTGGTGGCCTACTTGTTTTTTGATCCTTGCCTCTCTTCCCATTTAGCTGAAAAGGTTGTGGCAGTGCCTGTTTTTTGGTGCAGTGTGCTTCTGTGTACTTACAGTGTGGCCTCAATCCTGACACTAGATAGATGGGGGCGTGTCAGTCTCCTTTCCTGCTGCATCCTCTTGGGAGGTGACACCTTTTTAGATTGCAGTGTTGATCTACGGAACCAGTGTGCGGTCTGCCCTTCCAGGGACAGCTTCCTGGACTGGTCTAGATAACTTCACAATGGGGATCTCTGGAGGTAAGAGTGCTTTTTACTCCAGCAGCAATTGGTTGGGATATTGCTAAGAGAGATTTGCTTCCTTGGTGGTCAGGAAATGTTAATTGTTCCTCCAAGGCCTAGGTCAGGCCATTCATACTCTGGACTTTAAGTTCCTGTGCCTCTGACCAAGCTCCTTAGGTCTGTGGTAATGTTCCTTGTTGGGGTTGTCCTTCACCTACTTGGGGTCATGTGAGCTCCAAGCCCCTGTGGCGCCTACAGATGGGAGGTGTTTTAGGTGTGTGTATGAGCTGGCATTCTATGCCTGGTTCACGGTTTCACCTACTTCCGCACTTTAGGGGGTGTATGTCCCTTTTTGGACCTTGTCTCCTTGCTTTTGAGTTGTGTCAGTTAGTCCTCCTGGCATCCGTGTGGTTTGTCTTAGCCCTTGCTGTCTGGGGCACTTATGGTTCTTATAGACATTGTAAATGCCTTTACTTGTTCCAAGCTCCATAGCGTTGGCGTTCCTTTGTTTACTGTGGGCCATCAGCAGTGGCTGACCTGCTGTTCGGCCACTGCAGGGCATCTACATTCTGGGGGTCTTTTTTGGCCTTCTGTTTAGGCTTGTATGTTGGCAGTCTGTGTGACTACTTCATCTGGTTGTTGCTTGTTTTCAGACGTTGAGAAGCAGCTTTGGCACTGATTCACTGCTTGGAGTATCTGGTCTTTTCCTAAATATGTCTTAATCCTGGGCCTCTTTTCTCCCTAGGCATCACTTCTAGTTTCTACCATTACTGGGACTTGTAAGTTCAGGGGTTCACACTTCTTGTCTTTACTGGAGAATTTTGGGGTTGTTAGTGGCTTACCTTGTGACGATTGCAATTGTCCATTTTTTTTCAAACCTTGGCCCACATGTTTCTGTTGCTTCTGGATACGTTGGCCTGGATCCTGGCATGGCCTTTTCTTCTAGTTGCAGGGCCTAGTTGTTCCTGGTGTGTTGGCTCGGGAGTCCTGTCCTGGGCTTGGAAATGTTTTGCCCAGGTCCCTGGCAGTTTGTTAGCTGCAGTTGCACTCAACTGCAGCTTAACTGTTGCTGCAGTTGGATGTAAATCTGTCTGCCAATTCTTTGGCAGTGGCACTCTCCTAGCGCTGAGGCAGAACCAGTGGCCTCACTTCAGTTAGCTAGCCAGAACAGGACACTGTTATGGCCAGCCCTGCTCTTTTCAGCCTTGTCTGTTAATCTTTCTGTTGGGGCACACCTTGGCATGTTGATTATTTCAGTCCTTAGCGTTGGGTCCAGGGAAATATCTTGCAGTGGTTTCCAGGATAGGATAGCCCCTTACCAGACATGTACGTACTCCGACTTTTGCATACTTTGGGTGGACAATTCTGCTTGCTCAGATCTTCTATCTCCAGGAAGCATTCGTTTTTTCAGCAGGACCTGCAGTCTGTGTCTTGGGAGGCAGCGGTGCTTCAGATTATGTAATCCTTTTGGTTCTGGTAAGGAGTCCTTTCTTGCTGGTATGCATCTGCATATGGAGCTGATTCACTTGTTTGTGTCTGGTATCCTTCACCTTGGGTTGTTCACCATGGTACAACCCTGGCTGCTTTGCTCGAACCTGGTCACACGGTTGTTCCTTGGGACTTTGCAGGTTGGATATTTTCCACTTTGGGGTTCTCATCCCAGTGCACTATGGTTTCCAGGTTTTGTTGGTATCTGGGTCTGGCTTCTTTCTCCCTAAGGGGATTTTGTGCATGTTGCCCTTTGATGAGGGATCTCATGTAATGTTATTGGGGGGAAACTGGTTAGATGGGGATCTTCTGGTTGAAACTAAGGTCTGTTTGCCTTCTTTGCCTACTTGTCTGACTTTTGTTTCTGGCTGTATATGCCGTGCGGTTTTTCTGCAAGATCCAGTGGGGATGCTCTGTTGACTCAGGGCTTTACTGCCACGTTTTGAGGCCTCTACACTTGGCTCTTCGGGTAGTCTATAGCAGTTGAGTTCTTTCTGCCTGGGGGGAAGTTGCTTGTTTTTCCCACCCCTCAGTTGATACTGCTTTGGGACATCTCAACTGGTGAAGATCTGAAGAGCCACTGTGTTCTTAAATGAACGTAAGAGAAAATAGGATTTTTGTACTCACAGTAAAATTATTTTCTCTGAGTTCATTGAAGGACACAGTGCACTCACAGCTGGTTGTTATGATTTGTTCTGCTCTGGTTTATGTGCTACATTGCACTGCTTTTTTATGTGTAACCTTACATTTTTTGGGGGAACCTTTAATTTTTTTCCCCCACTTAACTTTATTGCTATCCCATAGAGTGCTAAGAAATCCCCTTATGTGATAGCAAAAGAAGTGACAGGTCCTCTTTATGGAGACATCAGGGGTCTCCAAGACCCCTAATGTCACCTAGGACCCCCCTGACTGTCTTTAAAAATCGGGCATTTCCCGCTCGCGCACGCCCAGTGGCCTGTTGTTGTCCTTAACAGTACACACAGATTTTCCTACCATTTTTTTATTGGGCCCCAAAGTTGGCTAGCTGAAGATATTACCACTGGCAAGTGGGTTAGGTACCCGGGTACATTGGGACTAAACCTTGTGTATAGTTTGATTACCGTTCAGTAAGCTTACAGTTAGAATAACTGCATTTATAGTTCAGTACTGTTATGCTTGTGTCTCATATGCAGTCGATGTGTCATACTGTGTAGGACAAATGTTAATCATATGAATTGCTATTCAGATTGCTATATATAGTAAATATTAATTTAAAACCTCTCAAGGTGTGCTAGTGTGCTATGTATTTATTATTAAGGTGCATCACAGAGGATATACAGGGAGATATTTCATGTTACTGTAGATCGTTACCATTATTGCATGTTACTGTAGATCACCCATTCAGAACCACCGGTAGTGTTATCCTGTGCTGGGATAACGCTGACCAGGAAGGGGGAGCACTACACTTGGGGGTTTCTCATCCAGGATTTCCCTGTTATCCCTTGCAAATTGATGGCCTCATCAATAAACACAGTCAACATCATGGATCCAGAGACAGCAGCAGAATGGTGCAGAGACCAAAATAGCAGAGTAGAGCTTAGTGTGGTGATGTATATCCCCACAGACACCTGGAATGAGGAACAAGTTCATCAGGCCATAAAAGCCCTAACACCTGAACAGTGGGGGCTGATAATAGACATGAGAGTGAACCCAGAAACTTCTCACACTTATGTATTGCTGGAATGGAAAAATAATATTCCCGCCTGTTTTTAGGATGCAAGTGTGCAACTGACCGAAGAAATAGAGACTCAGCTAATTCAGCCAAATAGAGAAATAGACAACCCAGAGAGCACAAACCAAGCTGCTCCAGTCAAAACTGCTTCTCCATCTGACTCAGTGGTGAGTGTAGGTCCAGAGTTTATTACAGCAATATGAGACCTTGTGTTAAAGTGTCAGAAGAGTTATCCTCCCCGTACTGGGTTTGGATACCGCGGATTGAGATTCTTCTCAGGCAATCTACCGGTGCCAGTTATTGAGGACAGTTTTGAAGAATGGATTGGATAAGCAAGCAGGCCCTGGAAGAATGGAATATTCCAGAGGCGCAAAAGAAACAAAGAAATACCGAAAGTTTAAAGGGACCTGCTTCAGAGGCCATTCAAAATCTGAAGCTCACTCAACAGTATTGGACTGCTCTAGATTACCTAAACATTCTGCAGGAAGTCTTTGGGCGAATGGAGAATGGAGCTGCTGAGTTGCTGTATCAGTTTGAACACACCTATCAACAAAAGGGTAAAAAGATGTCTGACTATATGAGGCGTCTCGACAAGATACTGCATCATATCTTGCTAAAAAAAGGAATGGATCCCACCAGTCGACGAGGACAGAATGCGACAAATACAGAGAGGTGCTCAACCCCTAGACCCAGTGATGTGGCAACTGAAGACACAAGAGGGCAATAAAGAGTTAAAATACCTTGAACTGATCTGAGCTGTACAAGAAGAAGCTCTTTTAGAAGAAAAAAATTGGAGCCTGAGTACTATGGATAAACCTGTTCAAAAAGAGGAAAAGGTTTACCTGCATCCTCTACAATATTGTGAGAGTTTTTCAGATGAGGATGATTCCGAGTACACTTATGAGCCGGATATTGACATGGAAAAACAAGCTACAACCCACATACCTTCTGATGAAGACAATCAAGACAATGTAGCTCAGTTTAACACAGACGCAGCTTGAATGACAAAACACTGTCAGGAAGATGGCAGAGATTCAAGCGGATATATGTCAAGCAATTATGAAAGTGGCAGAACCCATGCTGATCTACAGGAATCTCTCAAAGATATAAAACCTCCAAAGACTTTATCAGGACGAAAGAGGCCTCCTGTAAGTATTGCGGAGGAAGTCCTAAAGGAACTACAAAGTTATTGGCTACAGATCCAGGAGGGAATCTTCAAAGAAAGGGCCCCAGTAATGAAGCCAACTGGGCGCCCAGCTGAATTGTACTCCAAAGATAAGAATTGGACAAACAAGCAGGAGAAGCTACAAACCAGTTTTAACCCCTTCATGACTGAGCTTGTTTTTAGTTTCTGTTCGTAAATGACTGAAGTGAAGAACTCCAATCAACCACCTTGAACAAGCAGAAAATAACTATGAGATCAACAGGGGCTCAACCATCCACTGCCAATCAAGAAATACCCCGATAAGTTGGTCGGCCTGCCCCAATAGTCTCCGTACAGGTAGAGGGAGTCTACACCAAGGCCCTCCTTGATTCAGGCGCTCAAGTCACTCTAATCTATTAAGACTTCTATGAAAAACAGCTGAAACATATGCCACTACAGAAGCTGGAAGGACTTGAGATTTGGGGCATAGGGACCAAGAGTCTCTCCTATATTGGGTATGGGCAAGTTCGGTTAGAGTTTAGCCCCTCTGTTGTCTGACAAATTGGGGTGTTTGACACTCTGGCTATAGTTAGTGCTCGACCCCCAGGGTCTGATGGAACCTCTATCATCGTGGGAACCAACACTGACTTGGTGAGTTGACTCCTGACTCCTCTTGTGACTGGAGAAAAGTCTGATCCTCCGAGAGTGCATCTGGTTTAACGGACTGTATATCTTAAGATGATGCAGCCTTGGTAGGACGTCTCTGGCAACTAGGAGGTGCGGAAAAGGTTCTGCCACCTGGAGAAATGACCTGTATCAAAGCCGTGGTTAGGTTCAGTTGGGACCAGCCTTATGTGGTCCCAGAAACCTATCCTGAAGATTTGGGAGATTCGGGGATAGAGGTACTCACAGAGTTAATCTCCAACAGAGGCTTTATATCGATCCAGAGGCATTGTTCTTGTGAACATATGTAATACCTCCGATGTTCCAGTGACTTTAAAAGCGAAAATGCCAATCGGCAAGTAGTTTCAGCTATCCCCCTCTCACAAACTGATTTAGTGCGGGGAGCGAAGTGGAACAGCCCGGAGGAGAAGTTCTTTGCCCTGAGGAGAAGTTCTTGTTGGAGTGGAAAAGGAGACTACAAAGTCAGCTCATTAGGTGGCGGGACCTATTCTCCAAAGGTGAATTTGATGTAGGGTGTGCAAAGAGCACCAAACATAGTATTCGCCTACGAGATGATAGACCTTTTCGGGAGAGGTCCCATCGGGCCCCCTTGGGAGACTTAGATGACCTACGGGAAAAGCTGGCGAAGTTGAAAAGGACTGGGATAATCCGAGAATCCAGAAGTCCCTATGATTTTCCTATTGTGGTAGTTTGCAAGAAAAATGGGTCTGTTTGTGCATAGACTATCGCACTTTAAATCGGAGGACCATCCCGGACTAGTATACCACTCCCAGAATAGAGGATGCATTGCAGTGTCTAGTGGGAGCTAATTGGTTCAGTGTGCTGGATCTACAGAGCGGTTACCACCAAATTCCTATGCATCCTGAAGATCGAGAGAAGAGGGCGTTCATTTGCCCTTTGGGGTACTATGTATTCAGTCGCATGCCTCAGGGTTTACCTGGAGCTCCTGCTATGTTCCAATGTCTGATGGAGAAGATGGTAGGAGACATGAACTCGATAGTTGTACTTATGTACTTAGATGACCTGATGGTCTTCAGGAGAACCCTAGAAGAGCATGAAAAGAAACTGGAGAAGGTCCTCTAAAGACTCCATGAAGAAAGGTTACATAGTTACATAGTTAGTCAGGTTGAAAAAAGACACATGTCCATCGAGTTCAACCTGTCCATTGAGTTGAAGCAATCTCTGGAGAAGTGTCAGTTCTGCCTACCATCTGTCACCTATCTAGGCCACATAGTGTCCATAGATGGAGTGTCCACTTACCCCCAGAAGATCGAAGCAGTGGAAACTTGGCCTCGGCCTAAAAACGTCAATGAGCTCAGGTCCTTCCTGGGGTTCTGTTCCTATTACAGAAGATTCGTGAACGGTTTTCCAAGATTGCTCGTCCTCTGACTGACTTGCTAAAAATCAGTGGAGAGGAGGAAAAAGTACTAGATGGGTCCAAACCCAAGCATCAAGGCCCAAGAAAGTCCAAGGAGTCCATATAACATGAGTGGACTACCTCTTGTGAAGCGGCTTTCAAGAGTTTTAAGAGAAGCCTGACTCAAGCACTGGTACTAGCTTACACTGACGCCACCGAGCCCTATGAATTGCATGTCGATGCCAGTTGAGATGGTTTAGGTGGAGTGTTGTACCAAGAGTATGATGGGCTGTTACGACCAGTGGCTTATGTAAACCAAAGCCTTAACCCCTCTGAGAGGGACTACACTGCTCACAAGCTCGAGTTCCTAGCCTTGAAGTGGGTTGTTGTGGACAAGTTAAGAGACTATCTATATGGAGCCAACTTCGTGGTCAAGACCGACAACAACTCTCTAACCTACATACTAACCACTGCTAAGTGGCTACAGGCCACTCCTGGTTAGCCTCCTTGTCTGGATTTCGCTTTAGTTTGATGTATCGACCTGGAGCAAGTAATCTTGATGGAGATGCTTTATCAAGAAGACCTTATCCTGGCACCTCTAAAGAAGATGAATAGATCCGCCTAACTCCTGAAGAGGTGCAGACCTTGTATTTGTGGAGTTGACCCTTGAGAAAAAGGGGCTGTAGGAGCTGAAGCCATTGAAATCTGGACCATCACTGCTCGTTCCAGAGGAAATCGCTGTTTGTTCCTGTCTGGAAGACGATCAGTTGAGACTGTGGGTGAGGTGCCATCCTGCTGAGAGGACATCGTGGGCGGCGACTTGGCCTGGACGCACGGACGCTAAAGCCGACAACTGGATCCCCTGATGACATCAGACTCCAGCTCCTAATATACGTATTCTTCACCACAGAAGATAATTCCTGACATCCCTGCTGGCTACAGACGGACATCTCCCTCAGTGTATAGTTGAGAGGCCTTCGGCCTGTTGTTGTCCTTAACAGTACACACAGATTTTCTTACCATTTGTATTGGGCCCCAACGTTGGCTAGCTGAAGATATTACCACTGGCCAGTGGGTTAGGTACCCAGGTACATTGGGACTAAAGCTTGTGTATAGTTTGATTACCGTTCAGTAAGCTTACAGTTGGAGTAACTGCATTTATAGTTCAGTACTGTTATGCTTGTGCCTCATATGCAGTTGATGTGTCATATTGTGTAGCAGGGCCGGACTGGCCATCGGGCATACCGGCACTTTCCCCGGTGGGCTGGGCCGAACACAATCCGCATGATTGTGTTCGGCCTGGCCCAGTCCGCTATGCCCCAAATGCATAGCATCGGGCACTAACCTGCACAATGCTATGCATCAGCCTAATCTGAGTCTTGCACCGGCCTGCCCGACACTACATCTGCCCGCTCCGAGCAGAGCAGTGAGATGGGTTCACACCTAGGCATATCGAATATGCGCGTTTCTCTCTTCAGTTTTTTCAATTAAGGTTTGAAAAAGAAAGATAGATGCTAATTGGTTGCCGTGCACAACCGCTCCAGGTTCTATCTGCTCCAGTTTTGATAAATTCCCCCCACTGTGTACCTATAAATTGCCGCTTTCCCCCCTGCTGTTGCTCTCTAGCCCACCTACGAGTCCACACAGCCCACCATTAACTCCGCACTGCCACCTGAGAGTCCGCACAGTCCGCGATTAACTCCGTACTGCCACCTGAGAGTCCGCACAGCCTGCCATTAACTCTGCACTGCCACCTGAGAGTCCGCACAGCCCACCATTAACTCCGCACTGCCACATGAGAGTCCGCACAGCCCACCATTAACCCCGTACAGTCAACTGAGAGTCCACACAGCTCCCCATAGACTCCGCACAGCCCATCATACAGTCTGCATAGCCCACCATAGAACCTGCACAGCCAGGGCAGCCATCAGAAAATTTGGGGCCCCTTACACAGCTTTAGGCCAGGCCCCCCCGGCACCGCTACCCCCTTCACTGAGCCAGTCACATTAGTCTCTGACAGAGGAGCTTACACTCTAATGTGTGTGTGTGTGTCTGCAGTCACACACTGTTATTATTAGGGACGCACAGATACTGGTTTTTCGGTATCGATTACCGATATTTTTTTCCGGTACTTGTTGATACCAAATAACGATACTGGAAGCCAAATTAAGGAAGCCAGGCGGCGTGTAATGACTCACCACCTGGCTTCCTGATTAGCAGGGAAGCCATCCCCATGCTTCTCGTCACTATGTGGCGAGAAAGCATGGAGCCGGCTTTCTGGCCAACTAGGAAACCGAGCGCTGTGTAATGACTCGCTGTCCGGCTTCCTGATGTCTGAAGCTAAATTACCGGGCTAGGCATCAGAGCATTTGGGAGAGTACTAGCCTAAATACTCGGTATCAGTGCATTCCTAGTTATTATACATGTATATAGCTCTGACATAAACCGCAGTTCTGTACAGAGAACACTGAGCCAGACGCATCAGTTTACACTCTAATGCAGAATGGCACTCAGGGCTTAGTGACCTGCTGGACACAGGACCCACCTGAGAGTGACCCTGCAGAGCCCAGCATAGATGCAGCAGAGCCCAGCATAGATGCTGCACTGCCCATCTGAGAATCTCTATGGTGTGGCCGGAAGTGGCGTGATGTCACGGACTGGACGGAAGTGGTGTGATGTCACGGACTGGCCGGAAGTGGCGTGATGTCACTTCCGGTCAGTCCGAGATCAGAGCAGTGGCGGCACTGATGAGGCCCCAGCCTGCTCCGAAACCGCTGGATTGGCAATGCTGGGTCAGAGGTGTAACTAGGAACTTCAGGGCCCCGGTGCAAGAAACCATGAAGGGCACCCCCAACCCCCCACCGCCATGGGAAGGAGCTGCGGAGAGTTGGCCTGCTGCATGCTGGGAGCTGAGGTGGTTAACAGGGCCCTCTTCCTCCTGTCTGGAGCACCCCCAAGTGGGGGAACTACCAGAGTCACAGATGTGACTGAGCTCTGGCGTTGCACCACTTGGGGGGGCCCGTTAACCACCAAGGTGCCGACATTGCCTCCTGGGACTACAGCTCCCAGCAGGCAGACGCTCAGCAGTTCTTTCCCATGGTGGTTAATATGGGGCTGCGGGCGGTCTCACCGGGGTTGCGGGCGGTCTCACCGGGTTTGCGGGCGGTCTCACCGGGTTTGCGGGCGGTCTCACCGGGTTTGCGGGCGGTCTCACCAGGGATACGGGCGGTTTCACCAGGGATACGGGCGGTCTCACCAGGGATACGGGCGGTTTCACCAGGGCTCTGCAGGGTCTCAGGTGATAGAGTGCAGGGTTAGGGCAGGGTTTTGTACTGGGGTGGGCTCTCCTCCTTTCTGCCCCCCCCAGGCTGCCCTGGCCCCTTACATGAGTATCTGCCGTACCCCCCTGATGGCTGCCCTGTGCACAGCCATTTGAGAGTCCACACAGCCCACCATAGACCTCGCACAGCCCACCAGAGACCCCGCACAGCATTCTGAGACCCCACGCAGCCACCTGGAGACATCAGGCTTGCACCCTGGAGTAGCACAAAGTATGTAGCTTCATATTATTCAGCATTACTGTATAATATATCGCTGGGATTTGTAGTCCTCTAAAGCTGGTGGTATTGCTGTAGAATGTATTGCTGAGATATGTAGTCCCTCTACAGCTTGGAGTCAGTGGCAGGGGCGCAGCATTTGAACCTGCGACTGGGCCCTGGAACTTCACCACTGTCCTAAAATCTGTATTGTTTTGGAAAAACTGTCACATGAGACAAAAAAAAAGGTATCGGTAATTGTTATTGGCGATTACTTGAGGAAAAGTATCGGTATTTGTAGTCGGCCTGCAAAAAATGATATCGGTTCATCCCTAATGATAATATTATTATAATTCATCTAACTAAAAAAAGAAATCCCCTGTGTACTCACTGTTCTGCTGATCTGTGACATGTATTATCTTGGAAATGATTGTGTGCCTATTTGTCCTAATTTGTTTTAGGTGTGTCTATTTGTCTTAATTTGCTTTTGATTACTACATTTCAATATTAATTTGAAATCAAAACAGAGTTTGTTATGGTATGGTGTAGTTTGGGGTATGGCATTAGTTAGACCTAACTCTGAAGCAACCAGAAACTACATTTATTCGGAATCTATCAATCCCTGTCAGGGCCGGACTGGCCATAGGGCACACTGGGCACTTGCCCGGTGGGCCGGGCCGGCCTGAACACAATCAACCTGATTGTGTTCGGGCCGGTTTGCTATGCCTGATGGCCGGCTCCTAGCAGAGCCATCACTACTACACAGTAGACACTAGAGGGAGCTGGTGGGGGAGGCCAAAAAAACACTTCCTCACCCAGCTCTCTCTTGTCTCTACTCTGTGCTCTCTCCGGAGCTGCTGGCGCTGTTCCTGTCCCCTGTCCCGGCTGAGACATTTACATATGAATGGGCTGTGGTGATTTGCATATCAATAAGCCACGGCCCATTCATATGTAAATATTGCGGCTAATTCATATGCAAATCAATGTCGTGCCCCCCGCCCCCCCCCGCTAAGGAAGAAAAAACTGCCTGACGACTGCAAGAACAAGGTAAGTTTAAGCATGTGTATATGGTGTATATGTTTGTTACATTGGCGGTCATTGTGAACACTTTCGTTACATTGGCGGTCAGTGCGAATAGTTTCGTTACATTGGCAGCCGGCAGGGCCGGACTGGCCATCGGCCATACCGGGCAATTCCCCGGCATCTCCCTTAATAGATCCCACAGACCAGAGATCCTTCACAGCCCACCTGAGACCCCACAGAGCCCACCACAGACCCTGCAGGAGTAAGGATGGGCTCGGGTGTGTTCGCTGCTCCACGTGCCGGGCCCGCCGCGAAGCCGGCAGCGCCAATCACAGGCACATTTCCCGATCACATGAGACATTTCCCGATCTCTGCAGCTGCGGACCAGGAAAATGTCTCACTACCTATGATTGGCGCTGCACGCTGTCAGCTTCCTGGCGGGCTCGGCACGTGGAGCTGCGAACACGCCCGAGCCCATCCTTAATTAGGAGGAGAAAAGTTCCAACTACCTGATTTACTTAGAAGTAAGAGGATTGGCTGAGAAGGCTGTACTGCACGTGGGCCAACCGCGGCATTTCAAAAATACACATACAGATTTTAATAAATATTAAAATGAACTAGGGTCAGACTAATCCAGGACATTATTCATCTAAATTGCCCCACTCAATATGGCCACTGCTTGCACCCATATTGAGTGGGGCACTCAGATTAATAACGTGCTGGATTAGTCTGACCCTAGTTCATTTTAATACTTTATTGCTCTGTAGTATGTGTATAGGGAAGTGCCGCGGGTGGCCCACGTGCAGTAGAGCCTTCTGGGCCGAACCTCTTACTTCTAAGTAAGTCAGGTCGTTGGAGATCTTATCTTTAGGAGTTGGAGTTTGACAGAACACCGGGTGCCTTTCTGAAAGCCCGCTAAATAGTCGGGCTCCTCGGTGGCCACCTGCAACTTCCTCAGTCCACTTCAGCTGCCATAGGCTAGGAATAAGACTGCAGGGCTACCATTGACAGAGAAAGAGTGGGTCCTGAAGTGAGATGTAGGTCACACCGCTGTCCTCTGCACTCTGCATCACACCCTGACCACTGCACTGTAGATCACACTGCTGACCTCTGCGTCACACCGCTGACCTCAGCACTGTGCGTCACAGCGCTGCCCTCTGCAGTTAGGGCTTTTCCCCATAGTCCTCCTAAGGGTACTGGGAGGACACAAACTAGCATCCTCCCGTCACCCTAAGCTGTGCTCTGTGTTGCACCTCTGACTTCTGTACTCTGCATTACACCACTGACTTCTGCGTTGACTTGGCTGTGTTAGGTCCCGCGCAGCAGCCTTCTGGGGAACCACGCGGTGCCTTCTTACCGGGCTTCCACCAGCTGCCTATCTTCCCCTTCTGAGACCCTTTGCCCGAGGCTTCAGGCTGGTACCCCAGAGCAGAGCGGCAGCACAAAGTATGCACCAAATTCATATACTATTTTTCTGCATTGCTGTATAATGTTTTGCAGGGATTTTTAGTCCTCTATAGCTGATGGTATTCTGCATTAGAGTGTAAGCTCCTCTGTAAGGGAGACTGATATGACTTCTCTGTATAGCACTGCGGAATATGTCAGAGCTTTATAAATGTATAATAATAGTGTGTGACTGTGCGGGGGACATTAGAGTGTTAGCTACTTTAGTGCAGAGAATGCCAGGCGGGTTGGGGGGCCAGTGAGATCCGATTCTCTATAGCAATATGTCTGTGAAGGTTCTCATACATCCAGGTCACATGGTATAGCTGTAAAAAATAAGTCAAGGCAACTGGACTTTCTGTATTTTTCTTGAAGACGTTTCACTGGTCATCCAACCAGCTTTCTCAATTCAGAAATTTCTGAATTGAGAAAGCTGGTTGGATGACTAGTGAAATGTCTTCAAGTAAAATACAGAAAGTCCAGTTGCCTTGACTTATTTTTTTACAGATATTCTCTATAACAAGCTTCCTACATTATTGCAAGGTTTGTGTATTGGTTGTAGCAGGGCTTGTGTGTCAGCTGTAGCCCTCCGGTACTTACTAGTGGCCGGCCCTGCCCCTCGATTGCGCTTCTGTGTTTGGCCCCGCCCCCTGTTGTGAGGGGTGGGGCCTGTTGGTGGCCACGTGATTGGGCTGCTCAGTCTAAAATGCCCGGGCCTATTTTTAGTCCCTGTCCGGCCCTGATCCCTGTGGATGCTGCTGGATAACGGAGAGTGTACTGTGCAATATGTTTTTTTCCCCCTGTGTTTCCTGCTTACTGAATACTTATTTGTACACCATGGATCCATATTTAACCTATATCTGCCTGTCCCCTAAGAGCCTGTATGTGCCACCCATAGAGTCTAACACTGCATATATATATATATTTTGTGCTGGTAATGTAATCCTGTGTAATAATCCTGTGTTCATGTAATCTGTGCTGGGATAGTGCTGACCGGGAAGGGGGAACGCTAAATATTCTACTGAAGGTGGCGCGATACCCTATTTGAAGATCCACTGTGTCCTTCAATGAACTCAGAGAAAAGGATTTACGGTTAGTACAAAATCCTATTTTTTCTCTATGGTTCACTGATAAACAGCCTTCATTGAAGATCAATCAGAACCAGTGGGTTATAGCGCCATCTACTGGAGTAGGATGCTAGGTTTAAGAAAAAGCAACAAGTGGGATAGCACCATCTAGTGATCAGACCACATCAATTTCAGGGAAAGCCGTTTTTCGTGTAACGTTGAGGAGTTAAGACCTGTTTGTTTTTTTTTACAGCTCCAGGAATTTCTTTTTTTTCTACTACTATCAAGCAGCTGAGTAGCAGATAGGTTGGATTTTGATCCTGTGTGTAGTAGAAACTGTAATCCAGAGTTTGATAATCCTCTTCATTCCCAGCTATGCTCTGCAAATGAGATGTCCTCTTGATTGACAGCTCTTTTCTTGCTTTCTCTGCACTTTTCCAACACAAAACTAGGCTCCCCTTCCAGTTCCAGTGCTGATTCCTGTGAGAGTGCTCCCCCTCCCTCTGCATTCCTGTGACCTTCTGTGTCTCAGAGATGTGCAGAGACAGCGAGATGAAAGCTGTCAGTCAAGAGTCTAACTACTTTGCAGAGCATAGTCATGAATGAAGAGCAGTGAGATGTCAAAGTCTGTATGTCAGTTCCTACTCCACACAGAAGCATAGGCTAAAAAGCAACATACACTGTGGGAGTTAGGTGACTGAGCTGTAAAAATTAAAAAAAAGGTGAGACTTCTTCTTTAATTTTCTAGCTCTCTGGTCTATCATACTTTGGCTCCACCTATCTCCACAACCATCACTAAATTACTAGACAGCAGCTCTAAGTGGTGGGACAGCTAGTAACTCTGGTTGTGGCACCCACACATTCCTTGGCTGTCTTTGCAGAAGGCTTACATTTATTTTTCCCTACTCGCCAGTATCTACCTGGCGGGTAGGGAGGATACCATTTACCAAATGGCAATGCCCGTTTCTCCTATATGTAAGCCCATGAGATGATTATCCCGTCATTGTTATGGGATTTATCTTTAGTGCTTTTAAGACAGTGAGAGGTTTAAGATTGATTTGGCAACATGGATTGCACTATAAAGAGGTGGTCAACCTTTGTTCACAGATTTCTTCCTCTGTGTGCACTGGTTACCATACAAAGTTAAATGGTAACCAGGGTGATTCACTCTGAGAAACGTGTTTGGCTACCTTAGGAATACCTTCCTCTGCTCCCTTATCTCAAATCCCATCTAGGGCCTCTTCTGCTCCTTCCTCTTCTCTCACCCTTAAATCTCCCAACTCTGTTATGGTCAGGTTTGTTGCATCATACTGGTCCTTTCTTGTCCTGAACTTAAGATGTACAACAAGCTTCCTCCTCTTTCACATGTTTTCTCAGATTTGTCTGAGGGTGAGGTTCCGGATTGGCTGAGAAATCTGGGCACTCAGATGAGGACTCTCTGGGCCCCATCGATGGGAATAAGGATGAGGTTGTTACCCTTCCTAATGAAAAAGAGCTGGCTTCATCTCCGATTCAATCAGTCTGTGAAGCTTTGAAGATGGAGGATTATTTTGCTTCATCCTTTGAGCCACGTGTTACATTTTCTGACAAACTAAGACAAAGGCCAAAAGTTTTTTCATACCATTCCTTTTTTCACGATTTTATTTGTAGAGAATAAAAGCATCAAAAATAATAAGCCTTAGTGTTACCTAAATTCTTCTCAGGCCGCTACCCTTTTCTGGAGGACTTTGCTAAAAAAAGTAGGCTACTCCTCCTGTCGTGGACCCCACGGTTAAAAAATGCGACAGTTATCCCCTTCTTTTAAAGATCTGACTGAAAATTGAGTTTGTTAGACTTTTGAGGCAGGACCTGGTTATTTAACAGGTACCCTTTAGGCCTTAATGTATCAAATGGTTCAGGTTCTGAAATACCTGTGCCACGCTTTGCTGAGCTGTTGTTTTGTGATGTCTCACTTGATGACAATCACAGTGGTTCTACGCAGGATCTCGAGGTTGAAGTGCTGGTCTGTGGATCCGACCTCCCAGGCTGATCTACATTTTATTTGTGACCACCTTTTTGGCGCTACACTGGATAATATCACCAAGAACCTTACCAGGGGCATGAGCACCTTCTCGCCCCAACTTTGAAAATCTAGGAGAAACAAACATAAACCTGCATTTTCTTTTATGGCCCACAGATATTCCTTTAGTTCCCAGGAGAACTCTTATAAAAGCTGCAAGCATTCCAAGCCCTCTACTGCCTTTGGGTCCAAATGACCTTGGCAGAACATAACTTGGAAGGTCACTAACAAGTCCACATCAGTACGAAATTTTGCCCCCACCGGCACCAGGCAAGATAGGGGGACGATTAAGATTAAGATTTTTCGCCAATTACTGGTACAGTCATGTTTTAGATGTATGGGTTTAAGCGGTTATCTTTGCAGGCTACAAAATATAATTCCATGCTCTTCCTCAGAAGCACTTCTTTATATGCAATACCAGTAGGACTCCCCAGATGTTGATAGACTTGTATCTGGCAGGTTAGTTAGCCCTTATTTGAAAAGTGATCTGTTCCCTTTCCCCTTGAAAGAGAATAGGATGCATCTATTCACACCTCTATACCGTTCCCAGTATGGGAGGAGTTCAACCAATCTGAAGGCGCTCAAAGCCTTTGTAAAAGTCAGGAAGTTCAGGATAGAGTCCATCCTTTTGGTGGTAGCTTTTCTTCACCAAGGAGATTTCCTGGAATCATTTGACATTAAAAATGCATACTTACACATGCCAATTTGTCAGATCCACCAATGCTTTCTTAGATTCACAGCAGCCGACAACCATTATGAATCTGTGGCCCTTCCTTTCGGCCTTTGACTCTGTTCCTTGGATGTTCACAAAGATGTTGGTCCAGAACTTGCCCTCCTATGTCTGTGGGGTATCCCATTGTAGGATATCTGATGACTTTTTTTGAGGGCAGATTCATACCAGAATTTGGTGACCAATCTCTATTGGATTCTGAATTTCCAGAAATTGTTTAAACCTTCCCCCACTCCCCAGCCTGGAGTGTCTGAACCAAGTTTTGGGCACTTGACTTGCAAAGGGGTTTTATTACCACTGAAAAAGCTCCAGAAAGCTTCAGGGCAATGTCAGGAGGCTTTGTCAGGATCACTGGTCCTCTCTTAATCCATTTATGAGTTGTTGGGTCTAATGGTCACCACAGTTTCTCTTGGACAATATCATTCTCAGAATCTTCTGCAGGAAATTCTATACAAGTGGGACAGGTCCCCAGTGTCCGTGCAAAGGGAAATGTATCCCCCAATAGTATCCCTCTTGTGGTGTCTGCAGTAGGGCAAGTTTTTTCATCCACTTCAGTGGCAGATTGTAATGACAAATCCAAGTATTTTCTGTTGAGGGGGGTGGGGGTGTTTCTGGTTCTCTGGTAGTGCAGGACTGATGGTCCAAGGAAGAAGGGGAAACGAAATACACCTGGTAACTATAGGCCAGTGAACTTAACATCAATAGTGTGCAAAATATTCAAAGCAATGATAAGGGACTACATGCAGGAATTTGTATGGAAGTAGCAACCAACATGGCTTCATGAAGGACTGTTATTGTCAGACCAATTTATTAACATTCTATAAGCAAGTCAGTATTTAGACAGGGGAATACCCAGTGGTGTATTTTGGTTTGGGGCTGCCCTAGGCAAGACGAAACTCAGACGCTCCCCCCCACTAAATTTGCCCCACCTCTTCCTGTTTTTGACTTTTTGCCTAACCTGTCCGTCGCTGGATACAGTGCACACATTGTATTCAGCTCTAGACATGTTCAGCTATTGGCATAGCAGGAAAGCTGGGGTCTCAGGTGGGCTCTGCGGGGGTCTCAGGGAGCTTTGCAGGATCTGTGGTGGGCTCTGCAGGGTCTATGGTGGGCTCTGCAGGGTTTATGGTGGGCTGTGCAGGGTCTCGGGGGGGCTGTGCAGGATCTGTGGTGGGCACTTCAGGTCTCGGGGGGCTGTGTAGGATCTGTGGTGGGCTTTGCAGGCTGCAGAGCCCACCCGAGATCCTGCACAGTTCCCCTAAAACCCTGTGGAGCCCACCATAGACCCCACAGAGCCTTCCTGAGTCTTTACGGAGCCCACCATGGACCCTGCAGAGCCAATCGCAGATCCTGCAACCCCCCCTGGGACCCTTCAGAGCCCACCACAGACCCTGCAGAGCCCACCATAGATCCTGCAGAGCCCCCTTGAGACCCTGTGGAGCTCACCATAGACGCCACCACAGATCCTGCAGAGCCCATCTGAGACTTTTAGTTTATTTAACTTTTTTTTTCTGCATTTTTACTTTATATTTAACTTTTTTTAAACTTTGTTAAAAAGTTTTTCATTTTAGTTTATTTAACTTATTTTCTTTGCATTTTTACTTTTAATTTATTTATCTTTTGTATTTTTTGTATTTTTAATTTTCATTTATGTAACTTTATTTTTGTTACTTTATTGCTGGTAGCAGTAGCCAGCCTGCTATTGGTTATTTCAAATTGCAATAGCCAATAACAGGCTGGCTATTGCTCCCGCCCACTGCCTGCTGTCAATCAGCAGGGGAGGGACCTGAAGGAGAAAGTTCTCCTTGATTGACAGCAGGCAGGTGCAATAGCCAGCCTGTTATTGGCTACTGCAATTAAAAAGAGCCAATAACAGGCTGGCTATTGCTGCAACCTGCTGGAATGGGGACGATCACGTGGCTGTCAGCAGGAGTGGAGCGGAGGGGTGAGTAGACTATACGGGGGAAGGAAGCTCACAGACTGTCAGCGATTTCTCCTTTCAGTCTGTAATCGGCTGTCTGTCCCCTCTGACACAGACTGCTGCAGCCCATTACAGACTGTAAGGAGAAACCGCTAACACAGTCTGTGAATCTGCAGCGGGGAGAGTGCTAACATTTCTCCGCCTGCCCAATTCCAATTTTAAATCAAGGCTGTGCCCCTCGGTGAACCCAGGGAAAACAAAGTGCAAAAAATTAAATTTTTACATTTTGCAACCAGCAGGTGGAGTTCTAGTTTTTTTTTACATATCTTCATCTATTGCTTTACAGCCTGTTGAAAAAAAGTCTGCTTTGTACAACAGTTGAAGATGACAAATTTAGTTATAGTAGAGGATGACTTCTCCTAGTGACTTCTCCCTTATCAAGGCAAACAAGAAGTCAATAGTGTACTTTAGCTGACCTTTTGTGCTCTAGAAATCCTTTGTTATGTATTGAATGTATGAAATGTATATTTCTAAAACAAAAGATACAATTTATATATACAGACACACAAATATAAAACAACAGTTTACAAATCTTTTAACCATTTACAAAGAATAAAAAAATTACTCAAAATTATTGCTATCCCTTTAATATTTGTCTTCTTTTCCATGTTTTACTTTATAGTGTAACACAATTGTGTTACGTTATAGCTTTAATCATTTCATATTTAAGGATTAGTCTTAATAACACATTTCCTGCCAGAGGGTCTTGCAATTCAAAGAGAAGGGGATCATATTGAATTTGGCAGTTTAATGTCTCATCTTAACTCCTGAACTTGTTGGCTCAGTATATGATATCATTATTACATGGCCCTGGGTTTTTTAGTCTTTCTCTTTCCTTATCAGGACATTAAGTCAAGCTCAGTTCAGCTCAAACAGGAAAAATATGCGCAGGAAGGTTGTGTTAGTTCATAGTTTGTATCCCAGGGGCACTTTGGCAGCATCACAATGAGAATGACAAATCCTGTCACCTGAATCAGCCTTTGATCAATGGAGATGATCATACACAGGTGTTTACAATATGCAGTACAAAGGGGAATGAATGGGATAAAGTGCACAGTACATTACAGTTGAATAACACTGCATGCATGTACACAATACATGTACATCAATTAACCCACATTATGTCCCATAGCAACAAGATTAACAAAAATGTTAAAAAGGCCAATTCAAATTAATAGACTGCCTAACACATCAAAATGGTGCAGTGCACCATTACCATTTGTTATGATGCACTGCAACTCAGGTGCGTTGGGGTGCTATTAAGAATGAACGTGTTTAACATGCATTACTGCAAGCGCTTTACTGCAATCCTATTTTATTTGTTGTCTGTCTGGGTTCAACCTCTCCCAGGTGCAGTCCTATGTCCCCAGGTTACTAACTGCACCGATAGGTGGAATGGGAGCTCCTTCTGTGGGTCTTTCCTAATTTGGCATGACTCCCAATTTTTCAGCATACTGCTTTCATGTGGCTTTTTCTCCTGGGCACTGTTTTCTGAGAATGCTAATGCCTCCTTTCTGTTTTTTACTCTCCTCCTCTTCCTTGTTTCTTTATTTCCCTTGATTATTTTCATTTACTTTTTACCTTTACAGGTGTCTTTTCTGCCTATTTCTTGTGTCTCAGATATTGATCATCTCCACGCACCCTTAAGTCGGGGCCCTCTTTTTGTCTTAGAAACTTCCTGGCCAGGTCAGAAATGCAATATTGCAATTCTCATATGCGTAGTGTGACCTGCTGGGGTGTGTCAACCATTTTGCATCTGAGCAAGGTTGCTCATTAATCAATCAATAGTGCAGCGCTAGAAGCCTCACGGTGTAGTAGCCAAAAAGTGTAATAATAGACTCAGATATCTCTTTGGAAAAAAAATTCATAAATAAATAAGTGCGTGAATTATGTGAACTGTGTACAGTGTCTCATTCAGTAGATATATCAAACAAAAACGACCAAATGGCGTTCAAGTGACGACTTACTAGTCACAATCAAGTGAAAACAGTATATCAATAACCTCAAAAAAACAAAGACATTGTGTGCCACAAAAATGATAAGTGGATGAAGTATAATATCCTTTACAATAAATGTCAATATACAGGCGGAATCAAACTTGTAGTGTTCCAGTGACGAATTAATGACAAGTGATAGTCATATAAAAAAAAACAAAAAAAGAAGTAAAATGAATTTATCTTAGTGTCAAAAGATGGTGACTTTAAAGAAAAAATGAAGATCAAAAATATTGTTTAAACCAGAAATAGTGCGTATAAAAATCTGGTGTATAATGAGCCCCTATATTGGGGTCAGAGAATGACAACGAGTTCCGGAATCTTCAAAATTAAATTTCGATGTGTATCAAAACAGTGGCAATCCAATAATGTGATGGACCAACGAAAAAAAGCCCCTCTTGGGCATGCACTCACCGGACTCTAGATGAACACAGGCAGTAAACAGCACCGGGATGGAGCAAGCTGTTTGCCGTCCTAGCCTCCGGCTTCTCTTCTCCGAGGTCTGCTGATGTCCTGTATCAGGCTCCCGTTCCCAGTTTATAAAAAATAAAGCAGTGCTTCCATAGTGTAATAAAATAGGGTGCTTTATGTGTAAAAAAAAATTGCGCTAAAACAGAGTTTAAACCAAGTAGTAAAAAGCCGGCAAAACAGTCAGATTTAGACACGAGACTGAAAGTGTGACGTAATAGCAGGCCCCCGCCGCGTTTCGTCGTATAGACGTTTTCAAGGGATGCTTATATCGCACTGCTTATGTTGATCCACCTGTGGATCTGGTTCTCTATGTTGTGAACATCCTCGATTCATGAGTGTCAGGCGCGCCTTGCGCGCCCTGTGTGCAGAAGGAATGTTCTGTTTACTATTGCATTGCGCCATGGGCGGTATCCCGCCCTTACTGTATGGAAATTAATTTTGTGATGTTCACCAATAAAGACATTTAAATTTAAAACAAAAACAAAACAACAGACTCTGTAAGTGACCTCCCAAAGACAAAGAATATGAAAGTCAACAGTGTGACGGACCCCAGTACTCAGTATGAGTATGTCCGCCGCTGTATTCTTTCTTGCTCAGGAGATTGTGCAACCCGCTGATCTTTAGCTCCCAGTTTCCCCAGTCACTGGTCTAGACTCAAGTGTAGGGTGAAACAAACTCTGATTTATTGAGAAACTGTGCAACCTTTTATACAGAAAGTAATCAAATCAGATTATAATCCCATCACCTCCACCCTGCCCTCCATAGACATTCTGTCTGCACAACCCAGCAGGGTTCCACCTGCTAAAGTGCTCCAGACAGCCATAGCAGAAGCCTGGCCAGAATGTCATTGTCCTGAGCTCCTTTCAGAGTACAAAGGGAGATAACGAGGGGTGGTGCTGACAGTCTTTTCATAACCAGGTTACACAGTATAACACATTTAAACATAACCCAACACCAATACACATTTAACCCAAAAACTGATCACCATGTTGTCACAAACAGGTGGTAGGTATTCCATGAATCTCTATCCATGAGCTCTCGTCTCCTTTACTTCTCCATTTAATGCAAGACCAGTCCCAGCCGTCCACTTCTTCTCAGCATCAGTGTCTACCTACACATAATTCTACCACTAGACTCCCATCACGACAGGACTCCCCCACCGATGTTCTCACTTTTCTCAGCCTCCTTCTATATCGGCAAGCCATCTAAAACACACCCAGTGTAATGGTACAGGTGTGTTGCTATAGTGGCTGGTGGGGATCTCAGCTTCGGATGTCTATGTATATGTGATTTCAGTTATAACAGTTCACTTTAACCCAGACAGATATCAGATAGGAAGACCCAGCTCAATTAGGGAGCAAGTGGTTTTATTTGGGTTGATAATACACAGTCTAGTATGGGAGCATATGAGTTTTAACTTAGATGAATTGACAGTTCACAGCAATAACAGTTTTTAGTAATCTAAGGATACTTGCGGTGAGTGGGTCTTAGGTGTGTTGTTGCCACCCAGTGGCGTCCGTAGAGAATTGCAGGTCTCCTCTGTATAGATGGGTCAGGGGAGGAGATCTGCCAGTAGAGTGGGCTGACCGAGGGCAGGGCTGTGGAGAGGCTGAGACAGCCTGAGAGGAGGGGCTCTGTCCGGCCCAAAAGGTGGGATGTTGAGGGGGCTCTGTCCGGCCCAATAGTCGGGAGGTTGTTGGGGCTCTGTCGGCCCAATGGTGTGGGGTAGCTGCGGTCAGCTGTAGGAGGTATTTGCCTGGCGTCAGGCTCCTAGCACGAATGCCAGGCAAATGACCCCGGTGCTTTAAATAGGAAAAGGGGAGGAGTTTGGTGACATCTCCATTCGTGACGTCACCCGAGCTCCGACGGAGCTGCTTGTGTTGCCAGAAGCTGGATGAGAGACTCCGGATTGCGAGAATGGAACAGCCGGACAAGACGCAGAGCATGTACCTCTGAGGCGGGTTCCCAGGAGTCGTCCTGCGGACTGTAGTTTTTCTAACGGATCAAATACTGTAAATGGTTTCTACTTAGACGGGAGTCCAGGATCTGCCCGACTTTGTATTCCTCCTGGCCGTTAACCTCAACCAGTGGCAGGGGGACCGGAACCCGACCGGGGAAGGTGTTTGGACGGTAGGGCTTGATCAGGGAGACGTGAAAGGTCGGATGAACACGTAGGGTTGACGGCAGTACCAGCCTCACTGCTGCCGGGTTGATCACTGAGTGGATGGGGAAAGGACCAATGAACAATCCACTAAATTTGCGTGATGGGGTCTGTAGGTTAAGATGTTTGGTGGATAGCCATACTAAATCACCGTTTTTGTATGCAGGCAGAATTCTCCTATGAAGGTTGTAGTAGGCCTTCTGCCTGCCCTGGGCTCTAGCGATGTTGTCCCGTAGACGGGGAAGGAGTTCCTTTAGGGTGTTGACGTAATCTTCAGCAGCCGGGTTGTTTGTAGGAATCTCCTACGGGGTAAAGGAGGGATGGAAACCGTAGTTAGCAAAGAAAGGCGAACAACCTGTGGTAGAACTGGTATTGTTGTTATATGCAAACTCGGCTAGGGGAAGTAATTCATGCCAGTTGTTTTGTAGATGTGTGTAGTAACAGCGGATATATTGTTGTAGACACTTTACCGCTCGGTTTGCCCATTTGTTTGAGGATGGTAGGCAGTTGATAAGCGATGGTCAATCTGAAGTTTGAGGCATAGAGCTTTCCAAAATTTGGAAACGAACTGCGATCCTCGATCCGACACAATCCTGGAAGGGATTCCATGGAGTTTGAAGACATGCTGTGTCAAGAACTTGGCAGTCTCTTTGGAGGTTGGTAGTTTTGTGAGCGGTACAAAGTAAGCCATTTTGGTGAGGTAGTCGACTGCGACTAGGATCGTGTTGAAACCCCCTGAGCGGGGCAACTCAACGATAAAGTCAAGTGAAACGGCCTCCCATGGTTTTTCCGGTAAAGGAAGACTTGTGAGGAGACCGAAAGGTGGCCGGGATTCGTGTTTAGAACGGGCACAATCTCGCAGGACGTCACATACTCCCTTACAGTCTCCTCCATTTTTGGCCACCAGAAGTGACGGTGGAGGAGATCCAAGTCCTAGTGATGCCGGGGTGCCCCGCTAGGGGTGCGTCATGAGTAAGTCAGAGAAATCGATGGTGCAGAGGAGTTGGGACGTACAGCCGATTATTCTTGTAGAGCAAACCCTCTTCATCCGCCTGTAACTCCAGTGGAGGGTTTTCTGAGGTTATGGCCTGCTGCAATTCCTCTTTAAGGGTCAAGCTGGTGCATAAGATCTTCTGCTGTGGGATGATTTGGGTATTCGGGCCAGATGAACATTGGGGTTCTTCCAGGCGAGATAGGGAATCAGCCTTTCCATTCTTCGAGCCAGGTCGATAGGTGATGATAAAGTGGAATCTGTCTGGAAGAGAGAGTTTTGCTTCGCTGAATGTATTGGAGGTTTTGATGGTCCGAGTACACTATAAAGGGCAGTGAGGTACCCTCGAGTAAGTGTCTCCAAGTCTCTAGGGCGGATTTCATTGCTAGCAACTCCTTCTCCCCTACTGGGTAATTGATCTTTGCGGGAGTAAGGGATCGAGAATGGTAGGCCACAGGGTGGAGTGGTCCATCAATGGACGATTTTTGGGATAGGATAGCCCCTAGGGCCAGATGGGAGGCATCAACCTCCAAGATGTACTGTAGGTTAGGGTCTGGTAACCGTAGGATAGGTGCAGTAGTGAACCGGCATTTCAGGGTGTCAAAGGCCTCCTGAGTCTGTGCGTTCCATACGTAGTTTGTGAGGATACTTGTTAGTTGGGTTAGTGGTTTTACAATTAGGGAGAAATTCCGGGGGTCCACAAAGAAACCCCGTACCCAAACTTAATAGCCTGACCAAACAACCGAACAAAACCAACCTGTCCCACCATGAACGGAAAGCCCTCAAGGACCTGACCAACAACACTCTCATCTCCATCCGACAAGCGGACAAATGCGGTGGCATTGTCATCCAAAACCGCAACAATTACACAAAAGAGGCCCACAGATTACTGTCGGACACCACCACCTACCAGAAACTCAAAAATGACCCATTACCTCAATTTTTGAACGCCCTAAAACCCCTGTTTGAGCAAGCGTTCCTCGAAAGGATCATCGCCAAAAAAGAGAAAGCAGTATTGCGCCCCCCCAACCCAAAACACCCTTTTTCTATCACCTTCCCAAGATTCACAAAAACTGCACCACACCCCCCGGGTGCCCGATCATTTCCAGCATTGATAGTCTCACCAGTGGCCTCTCCCGATACGTGGACCTTTTCTTACAGCCCATCGTCACCACCCTCCCTTCCTATCTTAGAGACTCCGGACACTTCATCGAAACACTACACCATTACTCTTGGGAGCCCACATTCCATTGGGTCTCCCTTGATGTCTGCTCACTATACACCTCCATCCCCCATGAAGTAGGACTCCAGGCCTTACAACATTACCTGTCCCGAGAACCTGAGCTCCATTACAAACAAACCCAATCCATCCTCAATTCCACCAAGTTTACCCTTGAGCATAATTATTTCACCTTCCTAGAGGACTTTTACCTCCAGATCCAAGGCACAGCCATGGGGCTAATTATGCCCACAGTTATGCCAACCTTACCATGGGATTCTGGGAGGAACACCACATCTGGAACAATAATCCCTTTGCCCGACACCTGATTTTCTACGGACGGTACATTGATGATATCATCATCATTTGGGACGGTCCACTTGACACCGTTAATGACTTCGTCAAGCACTGCAACTCCAACCCCTCAGGACTCAGTTTCACACACGTTACAGACAAGTCCCTCCTGGTCTTTTTAGACCTTGAACTTACCCACCTTAACACTGAAATAATCACAAAAACACACTTCAAACCCACCGCCGGCAATTCCTATCTCCACTATAAAAGTTGCCACCACCCTCTCTGGAAGCGTAATGTCCCGAAAGGGCAATTCTGGAGGATTAACAAAAATTGCACAAACAAAAAAGACTACATTCTACAAAGCAAAGTACTGAAAGACAAATTTGTGGAAAAAGGTTACCCCAAGAACCTCATCAACAAAGCCCGTGACCACTTCATCACTAACACCCCAACACTAAGAGACAACAAAAAAAGCGAACGCCAGTCCACCAACCCGGTCCGATTCATCACCCCATTTAATAGCAGGTACAAGGCCATTGAAGCCATTCTCAAGAAAAACTGGCATCTATTACTCTGTGACCGCACGCTGGCCCCCCTATTACCACCCAAACCCTCCGTAATTTTCAAAAAAGCTCGGAGCATCAAAAACATAGTGGCCCCTAGCAAACAGTCCACTCACGAACCCGAACAAACGCAGAGACTTACTTTCAGCAAGAGAATTGGTGTCCACAAATGTAAGAAATGCCAATGTCTCACCTGTCAGTTCATCTCGCACGGCCACTCCTCTTTCCAAGACAGCTCTGGCGCTAAATACCCCATCCCACAATTCATAACGATCGACTGCGACTAGGATCGTGTTGAAACCCCCTGAGCGGGGCAACTCAACGATAAAGTCAAGTGAAACGGCCTCCCATGGTTTTTCCGGTAAAGGAAGACTTGTGAGGAGACCGAAAGGTGGCCGGGATTCGTGTTTAGAACGGGCACAATCTCGCAGGACGTCACATACTCCCTTACAGTCTCCTCCATTTTTGGCCACCAGAAGTGACGGTGGAGGAGATCCAAGTCCTAGTGATGCCGGGGTGCCCCGCTAGGGGTGCGTCATGAGTAAGTCAGAGAAATCGATGGTGCAGAGGAGTTGGGACGTACAGCCGATTATTCTTGTAGAGCAAACCCTCTTCATCCGCCTGTAACTCCAGTGGAGGGTTTTCTGAGGTTATGGCCTGCTGCAATTCCTCTTTAAGGGTCAAGCTGGTGCATAAGATCTTCTGCTGTGGGATGATTTGGGTATTCGGGCCAGATGAACATTGGGGTTCTTCCAGGCGAGATAGGGAATCAGCCTTTCCATTCTTCGAGCCAGGTCGATAGGTGATGATAAAGTGGAATCTGTCTGGAAGAGAGAGTTTTGCTTCGCTGAATGTATTGGAGGTTTTGATGGTCCGAGTACACTATAAAGGGCAGTGAGGTACCCTCGAGTAAGTGTCTCCAAGTCTCTAGGGCGGATTTCATTGCTAGCAACTCCTTCTCCCCTACTGGGTAATTGATCTTTGCGGGAGTAAGGGATCGAGAATGGTAGGCCACAGGGTGGAGTGGTCCATCAATGGACGATTTTTGGGATAGGATAGCCCCTAGGGCCAGATGGGAGGCATCAACCTCCAAGATGTACTGTAGGTTAGGGTCTGGTAACCGTAGGATAGGTGCAGTAGTGAACCGGCATTTCAGGGTGTCAAAGGCCTCCTGAGTCTGTGCGTTCCATACGTAGTTTGTGAGGATACTTGTTAGTTGGGTTAGTGGTTTTACAATTAGGGAGAAATTCCGGGGGTCCACAAAGAAACCCCGTACCCAAACTTAATAGCCTGACCAAACAACCGAACAAAACCAACCTGTCCCACCATGAACGGAAAGCCCTCAAGGACCTGACCAACAACACTCTCATCTCCATCCGACAAGCGGACAAAGGCGGTGGCATTGTCATCCAAAACCGCGACGATTACACAAAAGAGGCCCACAGATTACTGTCGGACACCACCACCTACCAGAAACTCAAAAATGACCCATTACCTCAATTTTTGAACGCCCTAAAACCCCTGTTTGAGCAAGCGTTCCTCGAAAGGATCATCGCCAAAAAAGAGAAAGCAGTATTGCGCCCCCCCAACCCAAAACACCCTTTTTCTATCACCTTCCCAAGATTCACAAAAACTGCACCACACCCCCCGGGTGCCCGATCATTTCCAGCATTGATAGTCTCACCAGTGGCCTCTCCCGATACGTGGACCTTTTCTTACAGCCCATCGTCACCACCCTCCCTTCCTATCTTAGAGACTCCGGACACTTCATCGAAACACTACACCATTACTCTTGGGAGCCCACATTCCATTGGGTCTCCCTTGATGTCTGCTCACTATACACCTCCATCCCCCATGAAGTAGGACTCCAGGCCTTACAACATTACCTGTCCCGAGAACCTGAGCTCCATTACAAACAAACCCAATCCATCCTCAATTCCACCAAGTTTACCCTTGAGCATAATTATTTCACCTTCCTAGAGGACTTTTACCTCCAGATCCAAGGCACAGCCATGGGGCTAATTATGCCCACAGTTATGCCAACCTTACCATGGGATTCTGGGAGGAACACCACATCTGGAACAATAATCCCTTTGCCCGACACCTGATTTTCTACGGACGGTACATTGATGATATCATCATCATTTGGGACGGTCCACTTGACACCGTTAATGACTTCGTCAAGCACTGCAACTCCAACCCCTCAGGACTCAGTTTCACACACGTTACAGACAAGTCCCTCCTGGTCTTTTTAGACCTTGAACTTACCCACCTTAACACTGAAATAATCACAAAAACACACTTCAAACCCACCGCCGGCAATTCCTATCTCCACTATAAAAGTTGCCACCACCCTCTCTGGAAGCGTAATGTCCCGAAAGGGCAATTCTGGAGGATTAACAAAAATTGCACAAACAAAAAAGACTACATTCTACAAAGCAAAGTACTGAAAGACAAATTTGTGGAAAAAGGTTACCCCAAGAACCTCATCAACAAAGCCCGTGACCACTTCATCACTAACACCCCAACACTAAGAGACAACAAAAAAAGCGAACGCCAGTCCACCAACCCGGTCCGATTCATCACCCCATTTAATAGCAGGTACAAGGCCATTGAAGCCATTCTCAAGAAAAACTGGCATCTATTACTCTGTGACCGCACGCTGGCCCCCCTATTACCACCCAAACCCTCCGTAATTTTCAAAAAAGCTCGGAGCATCAAAAACATAGTGGCCCCTAGCAAACAGTCCACTCACGAACCCGAACAAACGCAGAGACTTACTTTCAGCAAGAGAATTGGTGTCCACAAATGTAAGAAATGCCAATGTCTCACCTGTCAGTTCATCTCTCACGGCCAGTCCTCTTTCCAAAACAGCTCTGGCACCAAATACCCCATCTCACAATTCATCACATGTGCCCATGACCATGTAATCTATGGCCTACAATGTTCCTGCAACCTCCTTTACATAGGTCGCACCATCCGACCCCTCCATAAACGCATAGGAGAACACAGGAGGTTCATCGAAAAGGGGTGCACGGAACATAGTGTCCCACGCCACTTTCTCATGAAACACCAGAAGAACATTGAGCACCTAAAAGTTTTTGCGATTGAGCAGATCCCCGCCAAAGTCCCCCCTCCTGAAAGATTCCACCTCCTGTGCAAACAGGAAACTTATTGGATCTACAAATTAAACACACTTTCCCCCCATGGCCTTAATGAAGAATTGGAAATTAATACCTTGTTATAACCCCCCTCTCCCCCCCCTGAATTTTTCACCCCTACAACCTCTTTCCTTCTTCACCCCACGCACAAGCTCCTACACATACTTCCTCCCCTCTTAATCAGATTCATACACCACTACACACACCTTTTTTCACCATATTGCATTCGTCCCCTTTTTTTTCCCCTCCCCTACTACTGTGCCTATACACAATGTTTTATACACTTGTTTTCACCCAATCCCCCATCCTTATGGCCCACTTAACCGCCTCCCCCTTATCTTCCCTCCCCCCCTCCACTTTGACAGTATTTATTTATTTGTAGAAGGATGGCAATTGTATCTCTCCACACTCGCCGTCTTCCACGTCACTTCATCCATACTCCGCCCCCACATCTCCACCCCTTTCAACAACTCCACCCACTTCCTCACATTCAAAAACCGGCCCTTTCCCGCCATCCGTCCCCTCACTCTTTGGCTTGAGAAAGAAGACCAGCTCTTCGAAACGCGTAGCCAGCTTTGACACTGTCACTCCTTACCCCCTACACCTCCGTTACTCGCTCTCACCCGCTCTACCCCACAGACACACCGCTCGCTGTTCCGGGCTTCCTGCTCGTGCCCTCGAGCGGTGTAGTCTCACTCCTCTCATTGACTCACCCCGACCTCAGCATCCACCTCCAGGCAATCAACTCAACCACGGGCTTCCCCCGGACCCTCCCCGCTTGCCAGCACTAGCCGCTCGTCAGCGGGCGATACAGGCCCCGCCCCTCCCGTACGCAGTGTTCAGACTCACATCTACTGGCCTCTCCCAGCGGCCAGCACCGTCCAGACAGGCAGTCCTACACCACTCATGACCCTGGTTACATCTCTTACAGATCATTAAAACGTCCACCAACCCGGTCCCCACCGTGCCTGCCACTCTCTGCATCACGCCCCGCCCCCCCCATCTCAGATCCCTGCCACACTCAACATCTGACCCAGGTTCCCACTGACACTGAACCCTTCACAGCTCTAACTATTTCTCACACCCCCATCTGCCCACACACTACTTTGAGTGCCTATCACCCCTAGCAACCGTGGACTCCCATCCATAAAACACCTCGCTGCTGATAATGCGCCAGTATCCACTGCTTGGTAAGTCTGATTCCCTTATTTGTTTTTGCCAAGTCACCACTTGGTAGTGGCGCTTCTGTATTTCTTGGTCTTCCATTCATCTCCCTGTCGAATTTGGACCAAATTATAAGCGCCCTTTAAATCAAGTTTAGTGAACAATTTTGCGGTTTGCAACCGTTCCAATAATTCTGGGATGAGAGGAAGGGGGTATCTGTTTTTCACAGTGATTTTGTTCAATTCTCTATAATCGATAATGGGACGCAGGCTGTGATCTTTGTTCCTGATGAAAAACATGCCTGCTGCTGCGGTTGAGGTGGACGGCCTTATGAACCCTTTTTTCAAATTATCGTCTACATACTCCTTTAGATGGGCCAATTCGGGCTGTGATAACGGATAGATATGCCCGAAGGGAATTTTACTGCATGGAAGCAGCTCAATAGGACAATCGTACGGTCTATGCGGGGGTAACAGCTCTGCATTCTTTTTGCTGAAGACATCAGCGAAGTCGTGGTATGCCCTGGGTACCAATTTGACTTCCGCTGGGGACAGTGACTCAGCCTGTAGTAGAGAAGTCTCTTTGTAACAGGTCTCTTGACAATATTGAGAGGTGAGGAGCACACTCATGTCTTCCCAACCTAGAGTGGGTTTGTGAGTATGCAGCCAGGGTAGACCTAGGATGATGGGAAAATGGGGAGACGGTATCACATTTAAGCATATGTATTCTATATGTGAAGATTCTGTCACCATAAGCAGGGGTTGTGATTGAGTTGTAATGGGACCCGATGTTAAGGTAGTTCCGTACATAACTCTAAGAGAGACAGGATTGCTTTTAGTGAATACAGGAATTTTATTGTGTTTAACAACATGTGAGTCTATGAAGTTCCCACACGCTCCGGTGTCAATCATAGCCTCGAGAGTAATTCGGGTTTGGTCCCACTGCAGAGAGACAAGAATTTTAAAGTAGTTAGATTCTGGAAGGTGGGGATTTACCAGCTTGCAGAGGTATGATGACTTACCCGGCTTTTTCTTCCTGAGCAGGGGGCAGTCTTCTGCGGTGTGGTGTGGCCCACCACAATACATACAGAGCTGAAGGGACCTTCGCCTAGACCTCTCTGCTGTGGTAAGCGGTCCCCTAATTGCACCTATTTCCATGGGTACAACGGACTCAACAGGAGGGCCCCGGGGGACCGAGTAGGTGACCCCTGAGAGTCTCTCAGCTTTCTGTTCCTGAAGTCTTCTATCGATGGATATGCCGAGCTGTATGAGAGCATCCAGTGTAGGGGGCATCTCTGTACGGCCTAACTCATCCTTCAGGGTCTCTGATAGGCTGAGCCGGAACTGATTTTTTAGGGTGACATGGTTCCACTCAGACTCGGTGGCCCACCATTTAAATTGGGCAATGTAATCTTCGACAGGGTGCTTGCCCTGTCTCAGAGCGCGTAGGGCAGATTCAGCGGAGATCTGCTTGCTAGGGTCATCGTATAGTAGATCCATGGCGGCACTGAAATCACTGAAAGAGTTTAGAATTGGATCCTCTTTCTCGATGAAAGTGTCAGCCCAGGCTCGGGGTTCCCCTCTAAGGTAGGAGATGGTGGTGCATACTTTGGTTCTGTCGGTGGCATAAGTACGTGGCTTCATGTCAAACAACAGTTTACAGGCGTTGATGTATTCCCTGTAGTATCTCCTATCCCCCGAAAAGATGTCTGGTGGGCTTATTTTAGGTTCTGGGGTGTCTGGGTGTGCTACCCGAGTCGGGAGGTTATCAGTGACGTATGATCTGAGAGTCCGATTCTCCGTTGAAAGGTCTGAGACCATCTGTGAAAGTGCGTCAAGTCTCTGATTGAACGCACCCATGTGGTTAACTACATCCGATGGATCCATTTTACTCCTATTGATTGGAGTGGTTCGTGCTATCTGTAATGGTACAGGTGTATTGCTATAGTGGCTGGTGGGGATCTCAGCTTCGGATGCCTACGTATATGTGATTTCAGTTATAACAGTTCACTTTAACCCAGACAGATATCAGATAGGAAGACCCAGCTCAATTAGGGAGCAAGTGCTTTTATTTGGGTTTATAATACACAGTCTAGTATGGGAGACCTCTTCTCCGAAGGTCTGCTGATGTCCTGTATCAGGCTCCCGTTCCCAGTTTATAAAAAATAAAGCAGTGCTTCCATAGTGTCATAAAATAGGGTGCTTTATTTGTAAAAAAAATTGCGCTAAAACAGAGTTTAAACCAAGCAGTAAAAAGCCGGCAAAACAGTCAGATTTAGACACGAGACTGAAAGTGTGACGTAATAGCAGGCCCGCCCCCCGATGCGTTTCGTCGTATAGACGTTTTCAAGGGATGTTTATATCGTACTGCTTATGTGACAAGTTCAAATGTTATGTTGATCCACCTGTGGATCTGGTTCTCTATGTTGTGAACATCCTCGATTCATGAGTGTCAGGCGTGCCTTTGCGCGCTCTGTGTGCAGAAGGAATGTTCTGTTTACTATTGCATTGCATCAGTAGGAATCAGATAGGAAGACCCAGCTCAATTAGGGAGCAAGTGGTTTTATTTGGGTTGATAATACACAGTCTAGTATGGGAGCATATGAGTTTTAACTTAGATGAATTGACAGTTCACAGCAATAACAGTTTTTAGTAATCTAAGGATACTTGCGGTGAGTGGGTCTTAGGTGTGTTGTTGCCACCCAGTGGCGTCCGTAGAGAATTGCAGGTCTCCTCTGTATAGATGGGTCAGGGGAGGAGATCTGCCAGTAGAGTGGGCTGACCGAGGGCAGGGCTGTGGAGAGGCTCTGTCCGGCCCAAAAGGTGGGATGTCGAGGGGGCTCTGTCCGGCCCAATAGTCGGGAGGTTGTTGGGGCTCTGTCCGGCACAATGGTGTGGGGTAGTTGCGGTCAGCTGTAGGAGGTATTTGCCTGGTGTCAGGCTCCTAGCACGAACGCCAGGCAAATGACCCCGGTGCTTTAAATAGGAAAAGGGGGAGGAGTTCGGTGATGTCTCCATTCGTGACGTCACCCGAGCTCCGACGGAGCTGCTTGTGTTGCCGGAAGCTGGATGAGAGGTAGGAACGCTACACCCAGGAGGTATAGCAAAGTCCCTCCTCAGAAGAACCTGAAAATTCTGGATTTTAAACTATGCTTTATTCAGTTCCAACAAGGGGATTGTCATCACTGTAGTTGAACACCTGTGCTTCAGATTCTTCCCTGAACTTTAGAAGGCAGTCACAAGAGTCACCAGGGGTATATCTGATTTACCCCTCCAGGACCGAAAATTGAGATGACAGAGGATCCAAGCAGGAAGGCAGATTCAGCCTAGATTTAGTGATGACAAGGCAAAGAATTCCAGACAGGATGGAAGAATATTCAAGCTACTTTTATGGAGACTGAAAAGCAGAAGTCACTCAGCAATCCCCCATCCAAATTACCAAAAGTTTTTTTTTTCTGGGCAGCATGCCCAGGTGGGTGCTGTAGGGGCCAGGTTGAGCCTTTTTTATGGGCAGATCACTACCAGGACCCTGGGTGCTCTCAGTCATAAAGTTGTATACTCCCTCAACAAGATTCAGCAAATGGCAGCTATCCTGTCCCAGTACCTAGAAAGATTACAGCTCCAACAAACAGTTGTCCTGGTACCTCCCTCCTAAAGACTTGCAGGTTTTTATTTCCTCAGCTTATGATTGCACAAAATGATGGGAGAGGTCAGTGGTGGTAATCATCCTGAAGAAGATTAGCCTCTATAATAATCTGCAAAGGTTCACAGTGGAGTCACATCAAACCATCCTGCAGATCTACAGGATGCATACTGTACCTTAACATACCCATCCTCTCTCTCTTTCAGAAATTTCTCAGGTTTGCTGTGGGAGAGATTCATCACTAATTCCTTAGTCTGCCCTTTGGCCTTTCTCAAGGAACTTAGAGAAATGTATCTCCCAGGCATCCAGAACACAAAGGCAGCCTACCTCCCCAGAAACTTTACAGGTTACAACAAGGGGAGCTTGCATCTTTATATGTCTTCAACCAGTTCCCAGAGTTGTGGGGCTGCCCTCAACTGGATCGATTTGTGAGTCCTAGGGAATTATTCACTATTGAGCCGAAGGATTAAGCCAAAGCATCAACTAATTCTTCGTGTCAATTCGGCCGCCGGAGCCCTCCGGTTCAGCCAAACTGAAGGGCTGCTGTATTGCCTATTCACAATAGCCCGTACAGCAGCCAAACGGCTCAGTCAAGCCGAACGCATATGCTTCGGTTTGCCTGAGCCAAAGTCACACCCGAAGCTGGGAGAAAGGTCTGCCGAAGCAAACCGCTCTCCCCACAAATGTAAACCACTGGGCGGTTGTTTCAATTCATTCAATGACAGCCCAGCATTCTCAGGTAATTTGAGGACACTGGGCTGTCACTGAATGACAACAACTGGGCAGAGCCAGCCGTGACATCACAGGTACCGCCCAAATCAAAACAAGTAGGCGTAGCAGTGATGTCGGCGGTTGCCTCTTTTTTTTTTTATTTCGCCGAGTCATCCTCGTTGTGGACAATGCTGGACGTTGTGATTGAACTTAGAAATGTTGTTGATGGATCAATGTTGTGGATTTTTGTTTTTGATTAAAGGACTTGGCAAAAATATTTGCTGTGGTTTTTTTTTCAATTAAAAGGATTTTTTTTCAAAGGTCTAGTCTTTGTATTTACATTTTTATTTAACCCTTTAGTGAATAAGCAGGGGTACAAGTACGCCTTACTCATTCACAAGGGGGGGGGCAGCATCTGGGTGGGGGTACCGATTAAAAGAGAACTATGGGGTAAGGGTTTTTTTCCATAGTTCTCTTAAGGGTCACGGGAGGACATATACTAGTGTCCTCTCGTGACCCAAAGCTCAGTATATCGCGAGCTACGGCTCGCGGTATACTGAGACCGCAGCACCCAGGACGGATCCCGACAATGATGTCAGTTTCATTGTCACACGTCTGCTCAAACTATGAGGATGCGTGATTTTCACTCACCTCATAGTTCTCCTTTAAAGGGGGTACCGATGCAAATAAGCCCCCCTGCCCAAAGACACCCACACCCAACAAGTCAGGGCTTGTGGGGAAGAGGCCCTCTTCCCCTTTGGCTGAGTATGTTTTCGTCTGAACCGAAGCCAGCAGATGCACGGCGGATTTAAACCAATGATATACGGCTCAAATCAGCCATACAGGGCCGAAGTGAATAGCCAAATATCGTTTGGCTCACTTCACTTCGGCTCGGTTATTCAAACACTAGTGGATAACCCCCTAGTAATCAGAAACTTCCCAGGTACTTGTCTCCCGCCATTTTTATCCCCTGGCAGAAGTAGATGCCATCTTTAATCCATGGGATTGTGATCTGGCCAACACTTTCTTCCCTCTCGATCTGATAAGCTGCAGCACCTTACAGTAATTGTGATTACCCCTTTTGGCCATGCATTTCATAGTTTCTTCTGGCAGTGCTTCTCAATCTTTTGACAACACTTACAGTTTTACAGCAGCTTCTATCTCAAGGTGAATTTCTTCATTCACAGCCAAAACGACTTGTCCTGCGAGTTTGGAGATTGAAAGAAAAATGCTGGAATGGCTAGGTCAGTGATGGCAAACCTTTCAGAGTGCCCAAACTGGATCACTAAACAAACTTATGTGTCTCAAAGTGCCAACCCTGTAATTAGTCCTGAATACTGATGATTTCTTTTAGTAAAACATTTCATACAACAGAGTGACATGTACCTTTGTACTGTGCTAATGAGCGAAGTCTTCCATTGCAGTGTGCTACTAAGGTACGTGCCACACAGCACACTGCAATGGAACAGTCTCTCTACAGCTTGAAGTCAGTGGTGGAGCACCAAGGCCTAGTTGCAGCAGCGACTTCTGTGACCCTAGTAGTTCTGCCACTGACTCCAACCTGTAGAGGAACTAATCTCAGCAATACATTATATAACAATGCAGAATACCGCCAACTATAGATGACTACATATCCCAGCAATACATTATACAGTAATGCAGAATACCCCCAACTACAGAGGACTACAAATCCCAGCAATCCATAATACAGCAATGCAGAATACCACCAACTATAGAGGACTACATATCCCAGCAATACATTATACAACAATGCAGTATACCACCAACTATACAGGACTACATATCCCAGCAATATATTATACAGCAATGCAGAATAACACCAACTATAGGGGACAAGAAATCCCAGCAATACATTATACAGCAATGCAGAACAATATGAAGCTACATACTCTGTGCTGCTCTGGGGTGGAGGCCTGATGTCTACAGGGTCTCTGGAGGGCTGTGCGGGCTCTTATGTAGGCTGTGCAGGCTCTCATTGGCACTGTGTGGGCACTAGTAGAACAGTTTCTGAAAGGAGTTGTAGAGTTGAGACCCCCCCTCCCCCAGAAGAATTGTTTTTCCTCAATGGAACTTTGCACCCATAAAAAAATTGTTCATTATGAAACATCATTTTTATAGCTGTTTTTCTAGTTGCAATTACACCAGGGGAGTGTATCAAAACTTTGAGCTAGGAACTGACAAGCCATACATTATATTATTTCCTGCCAGAGTGGTGTTAAGACCCATCCCATAGAGTTGTGCATGGGGTGTGCCTGGGCACACCCTAGTCACCCCGAGCTCAACGCTGAAACCCAGGGCTGGCACTAGTGTCTCCAAACTGACAGATGGGCATGGCCTGGGTGGATGTGACAGTATGGTGTGTGTGATTTGGGAAGGTGCAGGCAGCTGCCCACTGAGCTCCTCCAACCCACTGAGCTGTCCTCAGGCAGCTGCCCACTGAGCTCCTTCCCTCCTCTTCTGTATTGGCTGCGTATCACATGCCTACCTTGTGCGAGAGACCGATGATTGTCCGGTCTTTAAGCATCTCCCCTGTCTATTAGTTGGAGCTTACCACCCCTTCTGCTCCTCCCCAATTGGGTTGCGAGCAGGGGACAACGACCCACCGACTAGCTGACCGGGCACGATGGCAAGGACGACGCACAGCCTTAACTCTGCCCAATGGTCAAGAGTGACCTGGCCCAGCACTGCAGGGAGGGCAGCCGTAGGTGGGGCCCCAGGCATGCTGGGGCCAGGGAGCTGGCTGAATCTCTACTCCAAGGTGACAGGAGGGACCCACTGAGAGGAATATGGGGGGACTCTGTGTGACAGGAATGTACGGGGAGAGTGGGACACTGTGTGACAAGAATGTATGGGGAGGGGGAGACACTGTGTTATAGGAGCGTACCGGGAGGAGGGTTGCTTTATTCAGTGACAGGTGCGGGTCCCTTTAACTCAACTTCCCACAATCCTCTGGGTTCCCACAGTTCGCTGGACACCTAGCATCCCTGAGCTTTTGGACACGCCCAGGGGATATAGATTCCAGCTCTTCCTGCCTTCCTGTGCTCAGAGACCCTGCCTGATGGGACAGCAGTGACTAGGCAAGTTAGCTGTCACCATGTGCTGGGTCCTCCCCCCGTTAAGTCTGGTATGTGAGCCACCAGTGGTGAGCACAAGAGCTTGCAGTCTTAGTCTAAGCCCCAGTCACTGGAGAGGACTTTGTTGTCCGTTTGAAGAGGATTCGTGAGAAACTTTCTTTTTTTTTTTCTCTCTCTCATAATCCGTACTGAAGTAAGAAACTCTGCTGCCATCTAGTGGCCATTTGAAGAACTGCTCTATAGTTGTTTTTTTTTAAAATTCTGTTTATTCAAGTTTTTCATAACAAAAAACAGTGCATACTTAAAACGCCTACCAAGGTAGGGGTACATACTTATTACAAATTAACACTATTGTGGAACGGGCCCCTTTAAGGAAACCTTGATGTTGCACATGACAGGGGTCCGAGAGAACCAGAGACTGAACATGAGTTCTTCACCGAGGAGCAGATGATCAGGACTGCCTGTGCAGGACTACATATCCCAGAATACTGTGGGGGCACGGGGAAAGGCACCCTGGTTGCGGAGGGCCGTCTGGCGGCATTCCCCGGGTAAAGGTCGAGAGACCAGGGTGTGTGTGCGGTTGTGGTGAACCAGACGGATGCTGTGCCTGTATCCAGGGTCCCTACTTACCCTGCCCGTGGCAGAGAGAGAGAGCGGACTGTGATACCAGACGACGAGGTGATCGAGGGGACAGACCAGAGGGACGTCTGAGACCGCTGTTCAGTCACTGTGAACGGGAGTTGGGCTGAAACGAGCAGACGCCATATCGGATGAGCGGGATTTCTTCTACCAACAGGGCCTGCTGACCTGTCTCTACATCGTGGGTTGATCTTCTCCTGGCAGACACCTTTCTGCCGTGTGGAAGCCCCTGGATGTGTAACTCCTTCCTGGTTGGGTGAGAGGCCTTGGGTCTGCGCTTATTGATTGCATTTAACATCGACTTCCACTTTACTTACATTGGGCCCCACTGTTGGCTAGTCGAAGATAAGACCACGGCCAGTTGGTTAGGTACCCGGGTACATGGGGACTGAGATAAGGTTCAGCATCACCACTTATTCTATGTAAGGAGCCTGTTGCCAGTACATTAATTACTGGTGCACAGTCATCTGCACAGCTGATTGAAATCTGTTGTTTGAAGTATCTTGCTTTATGAAGTTGCTTGTCTGTTGGTGCTGATATCTGACATTCTATGTTCTGTAAAACTTCTTAAACTAACTCAAGGTGTGCTGGTGTGCTGTGGATCCATAGTAGAGGTTTCTTATAGAGGAAAGACAGGGAGACGCATTTGTTCAGTTTATTGTAGATCACCCCTTCAGAGCCAGCAGTAGTGTTATCCTATATTGGGATAGCTCTGACTGGAGAAGGGGGAGCGCTATACAAACAAAGAAAGTAACAGGAAAACCAATAAACCCCCAAGAACAAACCCCCCCAACAAGAGAATCGTGCGCCACATCAAGCCCTTAGGCTCTAAAAAAAAAATAAGAATGCAGCCAGGTTCCTACCCAATTCAAGGATATATGGTTGTTCCCAGGGCATATAATAAAAAATAATAAAATACATCAATTAAAGGGATCATCCCCGTCCGCCGGATGGAAGGCCAAACACCGACAACCGTAATAGGAAAGGCAAGTCTAAGTAAGGAGGGGTAACTAACTACATCATCTCACCACTTCACCAAAAAAGCGCCTCATGTAGAGGATTCAACCCAGCATTCCCAGACCCTGTCGAATTTCCTTGGACATCCCCTGCTAAAATAGGCAGCCTTGTACAAATGCAAAGATGAATCAACCAAGCATTTCCAATCTGAGAGAAAAGGGAGATCCCTCCGTTTCCAATGCAGCACCACCAGCTTCCTCACAGAGAACAGCAGCACCCCAATTAGTGTACGAAAGGCGGTAGTAGGAGCAGCCTGTTCAGTGAGCCCAGTAAACACATGGGGATAGTTAGGGGGATCAGGTGTGCCGTCACCTAAGAGATGAAGTCAGTAACCTGCCTCCAGAACCCCGAAATCCCTGGACAATCCCAGAAGATATGACGGAAATCAGCAGGTTGGGCTGAACAGCGCCAACAGGAAAACAAGGCATCCCGATAAATCCCTGCAAGCCAAGCAGGTGTATAATATACTCGATTCAATATTTTAAATTGAATAAGTCTGTCTCTAGTAGAGACCAAGTGGGAGAAAGGGTAATCCCAAACTTCTTCCCAATCATCATCAGAGAGATCCGGCACATCCAACACCCACTTTGGCTTGCAAGGAAGTTTATGCACACCAGCAGTATCTGACAAGGCTCGGTACACCGCCCCCGACAGTACCTGAAAAGCGTGTCTAAGCTGAAAATACCTAAACAAGTAACGGTTTGGGAGACAGTATCTCTCCTGTAATCCAGCAAAGGAAGCAAGTGAACCAACCAAAGTCAGATCTTCCAAGGTCCTGATTTCCATAGCCGGCCAAATATGAAAATCAGGGATAGCCATAAAATGAGACAGCCTTGGATTATTCCACAGAGGGGAGTGCGGCGACTCATAGGTGGCAAGGGTATGGAGAAGCTTGCAGACCAAGTCACAAGCCATAACTGTCGCCTTCATAGAGAACGTTAGTGGGTAAGGTGCCCCCACCCCTCTATACACCAACCCAGCCAGAGCTGCATAGGACCCAAGCGAGGCAGCCTCAGTCACCACAGCAGTTTCGCCGTCCTCTGCTGTCAGCCAAAGATGAGCCACCACCATCTGGCCAGCCAAATAGTACTTTTTAAGGTAAGCTAAAGCCAGGACTCCCAGAGACCAGGGCTCATGAAGGAGACTAAGTCTCACCCGAGGGGATTTGGAATTCCATATAAAAAGAAGAGAACAACTGATGCATTTTCTTAAAAAAGGTATTAGGGATATGTACAGGGGAATTATGAAGGAAGTAAAGTAAGACAGGGAGGACCTTCATCTTAATGAGGTTGGTTGGTCCAATAAGAATTAAAAGTAGGTGTGTCCACGCATCCTGTCTGCGCTTGATAGTTGGGAGTAAGGGAAGTAAATTAAGACAATATTAATCTCCTACAGCAGCAGTGATAGTGACCCCCAGGTAGGTAATCTGTTCCACCCATTGTAAGGGAAGGTTAGGGTCGGCCTGGGACCGGGTCAAGGGGTCCAGTGGCAAGACATGTGACTTTGACCAGTTCACCCTCAGTCCCGAGAATATAGCAAAGGTATCCAGAGGGCCCAGCATCCGACAGAAACAGAATGAGGTAATTAGCGTACAGCGCCAAACGCTCCTCAACCTTCCCCACCTGCAGACCCCTCATGTCAGGAGATGAGCGCAGGGGTTCCATTACCTGGACAAAAAAGCCTGGTGACAAGGGGCAGCCCTGACGCATGCCCCGCTCCACCACAAAGGGTTTGGAAAGAGCATGACCAATCTTTAAACCTGCTCCAGGCCTACTGTACAGAACCCTTATCCATTTAGGAAACATGGGCCAAATTTCTATGTGCACAACACCTCACTCATGAATCCCCAATCAACCGAATCAAAAGCCTTGGCAATATCCAGTGACACCATCGCTCTAGTGCCCACATCACAGTGTGAGATTTGCAAATGAGCAAACACACGACGCAGATTGGTATCTGTGGATTTGCCGGGCATGAAACCAGTTTGATCACTATTAACCACGGAGCCAATCACCCTAGAAAGGTGAGTGGCCAGAACCTTAGTAGGGATCTTAAGGTCCATATTCAGGAGGCCTATGGGCCGATAAGATGAACACAGGAGATGAACACAGGCTTGGGAAGAAGAACCACATGTGCATCTCTGAAGGAGTTTGGCAGCTCGCCAGCAACCAAACCAAAAGTATACAAGTCCAGTAGCCTGGGGGCTAACAGCTCAGCATAAAGTTCATACCATTCAACGGGTATACCATCTGGACCAGGGGACTTCTCGTTTGGGAAGGAAGCAATAGGAGTCAGTATCTCGTGAACCAAGATGTCCGCATCTAAAAACTCCCTATCCGCTCGTCCCAGCTCTGGCAAGGATAGTCCCCCCAAAAGCTCACCCAGTCGGTCAGAGTCATAATCAGGAATCTTTGAGTAGAGGTGCCGATAATAGGACTAGAACTCCTGTAGGATAGACTGAGCCTCCTTAACTCTACCACCCCTAGCATTCAGCACACACGGGATGTTCGTCTGACTCCTCTGATCAGTCACCAGCAAGGCCAAGAGTTTCCCATTTTTGTCACCTAATTCAAATAACGATTCTTGAATTTCCCGAAGGGAGCATCTAGTCATCACTACATAATGGAGATTTAGAGACATTCTGGCTAACAGAAGCGCCTCAAAAGATGCCTCCCCAGGATAAGTCAAGAAAGCCGTAGCACATTCGGATTCCACTCTCCGCAACTCCTCCAAAGATGCGTTATGTTCCTTCCAGGTAGCTTTGATAGCAGAAATATATTCTCCCCTAACATTCGCCTTAAAAGCATCCCAAACTATAGTAGTAGAGGCAGAACCCTCATTTGTGGCCCAGTAACCCTCCATAGCAGGGACTATGTGGGCGGATACTAATTCCACACTCATCCAACTCGGAGACAGTCTCCAAAACCCAGAGCCCCTAGGTCCAGGGAGCGACAGTGAAATGGACAGAGGGACATGGTCCGACAGACCACATGACAAGGAAAAGTCCCCGGCCACCAGGCCCAGTAGATCCTGGTTACCAAAGGCCATATCTATACGAGCTAGGGAGCCATGAGTGTGGGATAAATGTGAGTAAGCCCGCTGCCCCGGATTCTTCCATCTCCAGACTTCCTCCAACATAGCCGTGTCCGCCCAGGACAACAGTTCCATACTGCAGGTTTGTCCGGGTTGGAGGAGTCGAGAGAGGGATCCAGGATGTTATTAAAGTCACACGCTATAAGAACTAGCAGAGGAAGATAAGCCGCCAACCTATCCAAAATCACGTACACACCACCTCATCTATGCCCATAGCCCTCAGCTTGTGAAGTAAGCGCTTGTGTGGTACCGTATCAAATGCCTTTGAGAAATCCAGGTATACCACATCTACCGGGCTTCCCTCTATCCATATCTCTGCTTACCCCCTCATAAAAAGTTAGCAAGTTAGTCAGGCAGGAACGGTCTTTCCTGAACCCATGCTGATTGTCATTAACTATGCTGTTATCCTTAACAAATTTTACCAAATAGTCCTTAATTATACCTTCTAACAGTTTACAAACTACCGATGTTAGACTGACCGGCCTATAGTTCCCTGGTTGGCATCTAGCCCCCTTTTTGAATATTGGAACTACCGTAGCCCTCCGCCAATCACATGGTACCCTACCAGTCACTAAGGATAGGCTCCCCTCCTCGCTGGAGCAGTCACTCCGCCTCCGGATAGCGGATGCGTCCTGCTCCAGCAGAGTCCCCCCTGAACTAGTATTTTAGAAATTTTCATTACCGTTATCCTAAATACCTAAAAATAGTAGGTATTGATCACATTGATGGCCATTGGAGGGGTTCCAATCTTACCCGAAAGGTATCACAGAATTAGTCTAAATGGATTTATATATTAGACTCATTGGCCCCTAGGGGCCTTAATATTGATTTTGATTTGAATTGTTTTTAAGTAATAAATAATTTTTAAGGTGCATTAAATAGAATTGGCTATTGGAGGAAGTATTATTTTATTAAAGTTCTTAATTTTTAGGTTATTATTTATATATGTACTTGGGATTAATATGATGGATTAGCGGATGGGACCTTATATATGAATAAAAAAAATGTGTTTTTAATGTTATGGGTAATTTATTTAAAAATAACCTTTACTGTTTTTTAATATATTTTTTTAACAACGTGTGTAGTTTAGATGTTTAAATGTTCCCCTGATGGCTAATGAAGTATAGGTTTTAATGATTTTGTATGTTTCCATCTTTATATACATTGTATTTTATGTCCGTGGGTGAAACATTTCCCTTTAAATGAATGTGATAGGATGCTCAGGGGGTGTGTCCGATTATGCTGCCCGGGATATAAGATTGATCTTTAAGTTTGGCCAGTCAGACCTGCCATCCTTTGAGAACGTCAATTGACGAAATGCGTTAGTGCTGCGTATTTCTGACGTCACACATTCAAGAGTAGACAGAGTTTTTACTGTTGCTGGCCGGCTGCTGCATTTTTTACTTTAAGTTACTTATTTTCGTATTTTTTTTTAGGTATTTAGATAACAAGCCCCTGTGTGATAGCAAGGTAGACGGCTAGTATGGAGGAAGTATCTGACAGCTGGGGGGAGGAGTTGCGATTGGACGGCGGCCGCACACTACGGTCCACCACCGGGACACCTTACACCGGCGCCTGCAACTTCCCCACAAGGTCACCGCTGCCGCCCCTCTGCGCTCTGCCGCCCCCAGGCTGGGCCTCGGTGGCCTTGTGGGAAATCCGGGCCTGGCTTCAAGACACTCACGCTGCTCACCCCTCGTGAGCCCTCACTCTGCTCTCTTTGCAGTCTGTACCACAGGCAGAGGCGGCTCTAGACTTTGTGAGGCCTTAGGCGAAACTCAAACGTGAGGCCCCCCACTTACACCCATCATGAAAAAAAATGCAAACAATAATAACAAATGAACTGTATACATATTGCATGTTATAAGACTAGTGTTTAATACCCGCAGCCAGGAATTTACAGCTTTCCTAGAGCTAGAATGTAAGGAACGCACAGAGCGCAGAGGGCAAATTTAAAGAACGCACAGAGCGCAGAGGCCAGATGTAAGGAACACACAGGGCGCAGAGGTCAGAAGTAAGGAACGCACAGGGCGCAGAGGTCAGAAGTAAGGAACGCACAGGGCGCAGAGGTCAGAAGTAAGGAACGCACAGGGCGCAGAGGTCAGAAGTAAGGAACGCACAGGGCGCAGAGGTCAGAAGTAAGGAACGCACAGGGCGCAGAGGTCAGAAGTAAGGAACGCACAGGGCGCAGAGGTCAGAAGTGAGGAACGCACAGGGCGCAGAGGTCAGAAGTGAGGAGCGCACAGGGCGCAGAGGTCAGAAGTGAGGAGCGCACAGGGTGCAGGGGTCAGAAGTGAGGAGCGCACAGGGTGCAGAGGTCAGAAGTGAGGAGCGCACAGGGTGCAGAGGTCACAAGTAAGGAGCGCACAGGGTGCAGAGGTCAGATTGAAAGAACGCACAGAGTGCAGAGGTCAGATTGAAAGAACGCACAGAGTGCAGAGGTCAGATTGAAAGAACGCACAGAGTGCAGAGGTCAGATTGAAAGAACGCACAGAGTGCAGAGGTCAGATCTAAGAAACGCACAGAGTGCAGAGGTCAGATCTAAGAAACGCACAGAATGTAGAGGTCAGATGTAAGGAACTGTCACGTATGTCACGTATGCCACGCGCCCTGCGCAGGTACACTGGGATCACAACTGCGGAGCAGCGCAGGTCTCGGTTATCTCAGTATGCAGTTCAGTTCTCCTCTCTCAGCAACTTAGAGATGGTTGAAGGAACCGTTTTACATCATGTAACCGAGGTAGGGGAGTGGAAATGGTTAACCCAGCAGGGGGGTTTAGGGTGTCAGTTTTAGACTGGTAGCACTGGGTGTAGTGAGGGTTACGTTAAGGTGATGTCTCCCCCTTACTTCAACAACTTGCTAGTACCTCTAAACAGCTATAAAAGGAATGAGTTTATGGAACTGCAGGTTTAGTAAGATCTAATTGTAATAGTATAGCCAATGAACCACAGCTGATGTAAAACTCTCAAAACAACACAGACTTCACTTCACACTGGATTTACATGAACCACAACAGTGCAATACTTGAACAGTCACTTATAGTCAGTTATTAATGTAACTTTCTGTTGATTGGCATTCACAGGTAGGAGACAGGTGATACTTGCGGTTTTGGAGTTCAGTGGGGAAAGTCTCCCAGAAGCATGTGAGATACAGCAGTCTCTTGGTTGATCCTTGGGGAGACCGGTGAAGATGCCTTGGGCTGGGTGTCCTAGGAGGGTGAGTAGGAGGTGGAGGTAGTCCGTTTGGGTATTCAGCTGCTGCAGGGTATGAATCTTCAGCGTTTACTGTAACCAACAGTAGGACGCCGAAGATTCGTTTGCTCGCGGCTTAAGTAGGGTTCTGCGCATGCGCCGGGGGAGTGGAGATACGAGCGTGGACTGCGCATGCGTGGCGCCGTCTGCGTCCTTGGGGAAGAAACAAAGGGATTCTCTTACAGGAACGCACAGAATGCAGAGGTCAGATGTAAGGAACGCACAGAGTGCAGAGGTCAGATCTAAGGAACGCACAGAGTGCAGAGGTCAGATCTAAGAAACACACAGAATGCAGAGGTCAGATGTAAGGAACGCACAGAGGTCTGATGTAAGGAACGCACAGGTCAGATGTAAGGAACGCACAGGGCACAGAGGTAAGATGTAAGGAACGCACAGAGCGCACAGTTCAGTAGTAAAGAAAGATAAATCCTGCTTTCCTATCACACAGTATGGGGTGGCATGGCATTGGTTATACTGTATGTGACAGCAGTCTGGCATTTAGAAGTATCTGCTCACTGGTATTGGGCAGCTAGATTTGTTACATAGAAAAGTTTTAGCAGCAGATGTGACCAATGACAACAGTATCTGAAAAAAAGAATGATTGTTTTTGTTTTTTTCCAGCATGCATTTTTCTATTTTATAACGAGGGGTGCTTTTAAAATAGAAAAATGCATGATGAAAATACAAACAAAAAAAGATCATTCAAACTGCCGGAGGGGGGTAAATACTTTCTATAAACACTGTAAATTGTACCCAGATGTCTGTTTTAGAAGCGGCCGTGTCACCCTGTCCTGGGTGCCTTATATCACTTACATGATCCGTTACCAGCCCGGCCGGGTCACTATGTTTTGGGGCAGGAGGGGGCGTGGCGGTGCATTGAACTCAATGGCACCGCAACCACGCAAAGTCACCGCAGCCATGCCCCCCATGTGCGATCGCCAGCACCCAAACGTGTGACACATTAGTGCCTACGTTCTGGTCCAGTGCAATCTGCACAAAATAGTGCTTGCAGCATTTTTGCTGATCACACTGGATCAGAATGCATGCACTAATGTGTCACAGGTTTGGGTGCCGGCGATCGCACTGCGGGTGGAGGGTATGGCTGCGGTGTCATGGGTGTGTCAGCTAAACGCACTGGAATGCACTCCTTATGCTGGGACTGGGCTTGTTTACACCGATTACGGTGCTTTCCACAGCTGTAGCTGCTGGAACGCACCGCAATCGCTCACAAATCTTCCCCCTGTGTTCTGGGGTGGGAGGGGGCCTGGTGGTGTATTGAAGTCAATGGCACTGCAGCCATGTCCCCCCTCTCGTAGTGCGATCGAATGCATGGCAAGACATTGCCCGCGTTCTGTTCCACTGCAAATGCAAAAAAAGCTGCTTGCTCTATTTTTTGTGTTTGCAGTGGAATGGAACGCAGGCAATGTTTTGGACTCTCCACCACACGCTGGGCTTGCGGGCGGGCTCTCTGCTCTCTCTGCAAGAGAGGCTGTAAGAACTGGCGGAAATAGTTCCGCCAGCACCAGAGGGAGAAGCCGTGCCAGAGGACCCGCTGCATGGCTTCTCCCTCCCTCTGAAAGCTGCAGGAAGGGGGAGGGGGTCCGGTGCGGAGGCTGTGGGGGAATTGCCGGCCCCATTCTCCCCGTCGGGAAATCACTGCTCCCAGGGGCGGACTGACCAGCATCAGGTTAGTTGAAGCTGCAGAGACGAGGTAGGCGGCCGCGAGGCCCTCGTGAGCGCGAGGCCTTAGGCGACCGCCTAACTCGCCTAATTAGAGTGCCGCCTCTTTGACCTAGGGTCACTGGCCTTCCTGACCTCTCCCTTCGTGGGCACTCACTCTGCTCTTTCAGCAGTGTGTCCAACAGGTCCCTTTGGTCACCGACCTTCCTGACCTCTCCCAGCCACTCCTGGCTGTTCCTTGTGTGTCCAGCACACACCCGAGTTTGTCTGTGTCCGTGTGCTCCCTGCACAGACACAACTCCAACACTCCACTCTGAGCACTGGGCTGGCTTTCCAATGAGGCTGATCTCAGCCACCTGATCAGCCCAAGCTGGTCATTGGCAACACCTGTCCCCAGGACTGGAGATCTCATCCCACCCAGAGCTCTACGAAATCTCCAGAGCTCCAGATCCCAGCAGTTTTTTAGCGCTGTACAGTTTACGAAGAATTGATTGAGGCAACAGCCTTTGTGTAGCAGCTTTTTAACCTCTGTTGCTTTTTGATTGACTTCCATTAGCGCAGATTAATTGATTACAACTGCCCTAGCAAGGCTGAAGGTCCTTGAACAAGCAATGGGAGAAAGTACTAACTCAGACTGTCTTATCCCAGCAGGACTAGAAGACCCAGTTGAACGCACTAGTGAATATGTGCTGAAACATAATTTTTGCAATGATAGAGAGTCATCTCCTGTACCTTCTAACAACACTGTTTTGACTCTCAACACAGAGACCTCTCAGATCAAATTGCCTGAGCCTCTACCCTCTGCCGGTTACCTCCTTGGTTTGCTTACCTCCAGTTTCAGCATTTTCTGCAGGTTCTCTTTGTCGGGTCATCTTTGTAGGTTTCTCACTCCCTTTGAACAAATCTGTGCCTCTGGCGAACCACCCTTGCATCTTGTCTCCTTTCTTTATGACTCTTTGATTTCGACTGACTGTTAGGGATCACCATATTTTTTGTCTGCTTGTGAACAGGAATTGGATATTGTTCTTTCTGCGGAAGACAGGCTCAAATGTTTTTGTTTTACGCATAAACTGTGTAAGTCTTCCTCGGTTCAGGAGCGCAACTTTTAACTACTGACCCGGTTCGTATGCACCAAATTTACCCATTATATTCTGACGTCCTGCTGGGATGGTACGTTGGCCCACATTTGGTGGAGTTGCCGCTTGATTTTGCCCTTTTGGCGAGCCATCTTACACGTCTATTCAAAAGTCTCCTCCAGTGAGCTCCATCTTACACCTAAGATGGTTCTATTATCTGTTTTTCCAGGCCCTATTTCTAAAGCATAAAAATCCCTCCTTCACTTTTTTGTTAACGCTGGCAGGGCACTCATACCAAGGCACTGGAATTCCCCGGTTGTTCCTTCAATTGAAGAGTGAACTGCGGAATTGTGCCGACTGATGAGATTGGAGGAGTTGATAGCTGAACGGCTGGATCGGTCAGACGTCTTCTCCTCCAGATGGATCTCCTGGCTTCTGTTTATGGATTCTGAGGAGTTTCGAACCCTGACTTAAACTGCCTACTTTTTTCCCCCTCTCTTTTCTTTCCCCTTCTTCGCTTTTCCTTCTATTTCTGCCTCTCTTCTCTGCTCCCTTACTGTTGTTCTGTTAGGTGTGTTTTTTTGTGTTGTTTATGTCTGATAGCTCTGGGAGTTATTCCCCCTCTCCTTTTTTGCCCATATTTTTGTATACTAAGACAAAACCCATAATGTTACACATAATTATCAGTGATTTAATGGGACTTCCTTCTGCCATGTGCGGAAGACCCCTTCTAATTTGAACACACTTTCAGTTTTCAGTTCTCTTCTTCCCATAATTCGAGCTGACGTGTGACAATGAAACTGTCACATGTCGGCCCAATAGATCGGGGAGTGAGCAAACACATACCGTCGCTCGCTCACTTCTCGATCCTGTCCCTGCAGACAGCTGTGACTGTCACTCACAGCTCTCTGTGGGGATTCCCTCCCCCTCTGTCCGATCCTCCAGCGCTGACTGGCAGAAGGCATGGGGGAGAAGACGGGTACAGTTGGCTCTGCCTCTAGATAGGCAGAGCCAGCTGTCAATCAAGCAGCTGGGTGGATCTCGACAGTAATGTCTGGATCCGTCCCGTCTGTGGCGGTCTCAGTATACTGCGCGCTGTAGCTCACGGTATACTGAGCTTTGGGTCACGGGAGGACGCTAGTTTGTGTCCTCCCGTGACCCTTAGGAGGACTATGGGGAAAAGCACTGAACCCATAGTTCTCCTTTAAGCCATTTGTTTATTGGCAATAGTAGCTGTTTAATTACTGCCATCTTGTGGGCATTTTGGTTATTGCACCATGTTCTTCTGTGTTCCCTCTAGGGATGCACCGATTTCAAGTACCGTACTCGGTACAAGTACAAGTACAGATACTTTTCGAGCTCCAAGACTAGACTAGAGAAAAATTCAAAAGTTAGGAGGCAGCTGTCATTTCTATGGAGCACACGGAGCTCCTGGGATTTGTACATCTCTGTTTTAACTAGGGATGCACCGATACCAAGTATAGTCCTCGGTACAAGTACAAGTACATGTATCAATACTTTGCGAGCTCCAAGACTAGACTAGAGAAAAATTCAAAAGTTAGGAGGCAGCTGTCATTTGTAAGGAGCACACGGAGCTCCTGGGATTTTTACATTTCTGTTTTAATGTATGATTGTGTTTTTATAAATATAAATAAAGGGATGCACCGATACCAGTTTTGCGAGTACAAGTACTGGTACTTGCCCAAGTACTTACAAGTACGAGTACTGATACATTTTTGTTTATTGTCATTTGACAGTTTTTCTAAAACAATATCGACTAATGATTTCAGCACAGTGGTGGAGCACCAGAGCCAGGTCCCAGCTGCAACTTTTGCAACCCTGGTAGTTCTCATGAAAATGCCAAGTATCTGCACTGGTACTCGAAAAGTATCGGTGCATCCCTAGTTTTAACGTATGATTTTGTTTTTATAAATAAAGGGATGCACTGATACCATTTTTGCAAGTACAAGTTGTGCTGCCCCAATGGGATAGTCAGAATACAAGTACTAATACTTGCGCCAGTACTTACAGACACAAGTACTGATACATTTTTGTTTATTGTCATGTGAAAGTTTTTCTAAAACAATATTGACTAATGATTTCAGGACAGTGGTGGAGCGCCAGAGCCAGGTCCCAACTGCAACCGCTGCAATCTTGGTAGTTCTCCTGAAAATGCCAAGTATGAGCACTGGTATCTGAACTGGTATTGGTGCATCCCTAGTTCCCTCCCATTTATGATGTTTTTCCCCCTTCTTCAAAAACTAGTCGATAGTGTCATGGCTGCCTATAGCAGGACCACATGTATATGCTAGCTTGATAACATTATCATCCTTGACCTTCAAATACCGTCTGTTCATTCATCTGCTGTAGCCTGTTGTCTGCTGTAACCTGCATGCAATAAAGCACTTCATGGATAAAAAGGTATTTGGTGAGTTCAACTATCTGATAAGGATTGTTTGCAGTGATTATATCTGCTTATACAGGCCAGGCATAGAGGTCTCAGCAAGGGATAAATCGCTAATACAACAATTAGAGTCAGAATACCCAGGCAAGTTTTAAATGAGACAAATGTAATGTTTCGATAAATCGCTCCAAACTCACTCCCATGATGTACAGTAATCTCACGTTTAGTAATTTGTATTGAAATTGTAGTCTGGCATGGGAGTGAGCTTTGAGCGGTGGCTACTTTTCAACACACAAAGCGACCATGGGGAACAAAACTAGACACCCTCCAGGAGGAAGGACAGTGTCAGGACCAATTCAGAGATGATTTTAAGATCTACAGCTGAGTGATACACAAATAAGCTACATTTTTGTTACTAGTGTACTTTAATGCATTTTTAAGATGTAACTACAGAGTTTAGTGTCACTGTAAGGGCCACATTAATCAGCTAGTTGTTTACATTAAAGGGCATGTTTATAAAGTAGTGAATGTGGCTTTCACCAAACATTCAAAGGTGGTGAATCAATCACTGTCATTTAAAACATGCACCAGAAAGATTCTCCTGTAGTGACATTTTGTATGTAACTGTGCACTGTATTACTAAAGGTATTGGATAAAATATTGGAGCAGGGGCGTAACTACAAATTCTGTGGGCCCCATAGCAAAACTATGTGCACCCTCAGCCAACTCTCTCTGTAGCGTCTGGCAGTGTCAACTGTGACAATATATGGGGATGTGACCAGGAAGCGGATGTAAGCGTGCTTGTGTGTGAGATCCAGCGTGGATGTTGGCGTTCACATCCTGAGTATCCATAACACTGCCGGCGCTATACTCTCTTAATGCAGACTGGCCGCGACAAAGAATCGGGGTGAGTAGTGGGTGGGGGAGCGGGTGTACGAAAGTGTGCATCAGCGATCTCCCCCCTAGCAGCTACCTGGGTCCGATCGATCTGGAGGAGCGGTGTGGAGGCGGACTGCTCCAGGCGGTGGACCCTGACGTGTTGGCTGGCTGAGAGAAGGAGAGCCAGAGGACGTAGTGCTGGCTCCCTCTGGAGGCTAAGAAAGAGAGGCACAGAGTGGTGGACTGAGAAGGCGAGCAGTACAGGCTCACACTAAGAACTGTCTGCTGGCTGTGGGATAGGGAGCTGGTGGAAGTGGTGCTGGCACCCCCTGGAGGTTAAAAAGAAAGGTGCGATTTGGCAGACTGGAGGTGAGCAGTACAAGCTCACAATAAAGAATATGACCAAGAAGAAAGACACTGCCCAGGAAGCTGGTAGCAGTGGGGGAACTAAGCAATCACCCCATGCACCCAAACAAGCCAGTAAAGAGAAGTAGAAAGAAGTGGCATCACGACTGGAAAAGAGGAAGGGGTGGGGCAAATTTAGTGGGGGGTGTCTGAGTTCCGTCTTGCCTAGGGCTGCCCCAAACCAGAATACACCACTGGTTAGGCCACTGTAATGGACATAACAACATATACTTTGTGTATAAGTCATGTGTGCTATTAGTGATAATTTTTACTGATAAAAAAGACAGGGGAGACACAGGAGAAAAATAATGTCAGAAGCGGGACACAGACTAGACATATGCGCCGGCAAAAAATTTGTTTCATTTCAACTTTTTCGTTTTTCATGTCTGAAAGTCTGTTTGTTTTGGTATTTGGATGCATCTGAATCAGAAATTTCCATTAATTTCGAAAGCATTAAAAGAAAGAAAAAATCAGTTCAGAAAAGTGACAGTAAAAAAAAAAATGAACAAATTTACTTTTTAACTTTCTTTAACTTTTGACAGTCCACAAAAAAAAAAACATTACTATTGTACTGTTTATTTGGTGAATGAGTAGGGGTAACAACTACCCTTACTTTTTTACAAGGGGAGGTGGCACCCAGATTCCTACAGGCCCCCTGCCCACAGACTGCCACAATCATTGGGCCAGGGTTGTGGGAAAAAGGTCCTTGTCCTCAATGATATGGCATTGATCCTAAAGTGTCTGGTATGAATTGGGGGATGTCTCTATGCTTTTTTTATTTTATTTTAACGTTTACCAACAAAAGTTCATTCCGATTGACTTTTGGAAAAAATTTCAGATGCACTCAAATCAGAAAATTTGTTATTTCTTTCTTTTGGAAATTTGGATGCATCGGCATGTCCAAATTTGCTGATTTCCGTCTGAATTTCAATTCGGAATTGAACAAATTGAAACGAATCGCATATGTCTAACACAGACACAAATATTTAGCAACACTGTGCTACACAAATTTGTTGTGTTCCATTAGCTTTCATTCACAGGTAGCAGTTTGCCTTGTTAGAGATGACAGATGATTGAAAATTGCTGTGGAAGGTGAATCAAAACAGTGGCAGTCAAAAGGCATTTTTGCTCAATTTCCACATTGGGCTTAATTGTTTGGTCACTTGAAACTTGGAAGTAAATGAAAGAAGAGTGGCAGATTGCTGCATTAAAAAAATGTGCTTTTGTGTAGCCAGCACCATTCGCATACTAGATGCAAGGTTCCAGTGGCGAGAAATAAACTAGATCTCTGCCTGTGCAGCTCATGATTTGTCACTCTGTGTCTCTAGTAGTCATTTAAGTGCCTACACTGTATAGGGGGGTGCATAATGCTCTCATCTCTCCGTGTGGGTCAGCAAGAAGAGACATGCTTGAAGGATGCTCTGGGGCTGGCAGGAGAAGTGTCACTTCAGAGCCTGTAGAGCTGTTATCTAAGCCATCATGTTATGTGATCCAGAGACATTTCCCACACTGTGTGGAATCACCAGTGCAATATGTTTATTATAGAGGGGATTTTCTAGTTTCTAAAAAGCTCTTGGAAATGGAACAACTGGTATGGGTGTGGTTGCAGGGAGAGGAAGAAATATGTATCTAGTTTTTTCCCTAGAACTGTGAACTGAAAGTTGGTGTGCTCAGACAGCAAAAGTAATTTCCCTATTTTTATAGGATTGATCTTGGATTGATCTCCAGCATTTTACTTCAGAAGACACAATACATACAGGTCAGATGACTTTCAAACCAAAATGTATGTACTTCTGCAAGTGCTTACATAAATTGCCATGTGTTTTAGATGCTCTGCTTTGCATTTTCATTTTAATCGGCTTGATTGCTGAAATGCAGGTTAGGGCACCAAAAATGCAATATGTGGGACTTTACCCTGACATACTACAAGACGAGGAATTAAAAAAGCACAAAAACAATATATAGCGCTCTCGAAAGGATGCCGGATGTGGTGAGTGGGGTGTGAGGTATGCTGCTCTGAGAGACAGAAGGAGAATGCCTGTAGAAATAGTAATGGAAGCACAAGAGCGCAAAGACCCTATGATTATATTGTGTGTGGAGACTGTCAGTCTCTGAGTGAAGAGAAACAAAAAAGGACTTACTTGTGAATTCTAGGAGTGTGACAGGGAAAGACTCTGGTGAAGGGATCACAGCGGTGTGTGTTGTACTCCTCACCAGGGCAGCCATCAGAAAATTTGGGGCCCCTTACACGGCTTTAGGCCAGGCCCCCCCGGCACCGCCACCCCCTTCACTGAGCCAGTCACATCAGTCTCTGACAGAGGAGCTTACACTCTAATGTGTGTGTGTGTGTCTGCAGTCACACACTTTTATTATTAGGGACGCACAGATACTATTTTTTCGGTTTCGATTACCGATACTTGTTGATACCAAATAACGATACCGGAAGTCCAATTAAGGACGCAAGGCGGCGTGTAATGACTCACCACCTGGCTTCCTGATTAGCAGGGAAGCCCTCCCCATGCTTCTCCTCACTATGTGGCGAGAAAGCATGGAGCCGGCTTTCTGGCCAACCAGGAAACCGAGCGCTGTGCTGATGTCTGAGGCTAAAGTACCGGGCTAGGCATCAGAGCATTTGGGAGAGTAGTAGCCTAAATACTCAGTATCAGTGCATTCCTAGTTATTATACATGTATATAGCTCTGACATAAACCGCAGTTCTGTACAGAGAACACTGAGCCAGACGCATCAGTTTACACTCTAATGCAGAATGGCACTCAGGGCTTAGTGATCTGCTGGACTCTGGGCTTAGTGACCCCCTGGACTCTGGGCTTAGTGACCCGCTGGACACAGGACCCACCTGAGAGTGACCCTGCAGAGCCCAGCATAGATGCTGCACAGCCCATCTGAGAATCTCTATGGTGTGGCCGGAAGTGGCGTGATGTCACGGACTGGACGGAAGTGGTGTGATGTCACGGACTGGCCGGAAGTGGCGTAATGTCATTTCCGGTCAGTCCGAGATCAGAGCAGTGGCGGCACTGATGAGGCCCAAGCCTGCTCCGAAACCGCTGGATTGGCAATGCTGGGTCAGAGGCGTAACTAGGAACTTCAGGGCCCCGGTGCAAGAAACCATGAAGGGCGCCCCCAACCCCCCACCGCCATGGGAAGGAGCTGCGGAGAGTTGGCCTGCTGCATGCTGGGAGCTGAGGTGGTTAACAGGGCCCTCTTCCTCCTGTCTGGGAACCCCCAAGTGTGGGAACTACCAGAGTCACAGATGTGACTGAGCTCTGGCGTTCCACCACTTGGGGGGGCCCGTTAACCACCAAGGTGCCGACATTGCCTCCTGGGACTACAGCTCCCAGCAGGCAGACGCTCAGCAGTTCTTTCCCATGGTGGTTAATATGGGGCTGCGGGCGGTCTCTCCAGGGCTGCGGGCGTTCTCTCCAGGGCTGCGGGCGGTCTCTCCAGGGCTGCGGGCGGTCTCTCCAGGGATACCAGCGGTCTCATCGGGGTTGCGGGCGGTCTCACCAGGGATACGGGCGGTCTCACCAGGGATACGGGCGGTCTCACCAGGGATACAGGCGGTCTCACCAGGGATACGGGCGGTCTCACCAGGGATACGGGCGGTCTCACCAGGGCTGCGGCAGTCTCACCAGGGCTCTGCAGGGTCTCAGGTGAGAGAGTGCAGGGTTAGGGCTAATGACAGCTCACCCACCCTCTGTGTCCAGGTCGGTCCTCTCTTTCCCTCTCTGTCTGACACCACTCCTAGAGCCCTCCCCCTTCTTCCCAGGGTCTCAGGTGCAGAGCTGGCCCTGGCAGAGGTAAATTTCCCCCCTGCCACCCCTCCTGATTTGGCGCGACCAGGTCACATGCTTCCCCCCCTCCGCCGGGTTCGGCACTGGCGCTGATTAACCCTTCCCTCTCACTGCCCTGCTTGGACAAGCTTCGGTCCGTCAGAGCAGGCTGATGCATAGCGTCGGGCAGGCTAGTGCCCAAGGCTATGCGTCGGGCACAGCAGGCCAGGCAGCACACAATCAGGATGATTGTGTGCGGGCCCTTTTCTTCTCCTCTGGGCCCCCCCAACAGGTGGAACGCCAGGGCTCAGTCACGAATTATCAAGCGTTTTTTAAACATAACCTCCAGTCTTCCCCGCTGCAATAATAATTTATTATTGCTGCAGGGAAGGGGGGTAATTATTATTGCTGCCTGGGGGGAGAATTGGTAATAATAAAAAAAAAAACCCTGGCAGCCATAATAATTACCCCCCATCCCTGCAGCAATACTACATTATCCTTAAGGTAGATTAATACTGCAGCCTGGGCAGAAATTACTATTAATTATTAAAAGAATTTCAGTATCCTATCCTATAATGTTTCCTATAGTGTCCAAATCCTCCTGACGGTTGCAGTATAACCCATTTTGTCTCTGAAACATGTGTCCCTCAATGACGTCCACAAATTGCATTTTACGGTGAGTACAAAAATCCAAATGTTTTTGTCCCCATTAAGTCTTACTTTCTTAAATTTGAAATTAAGAAGTATCTAGAAATGGAGCTCCTCGGCTGTCAATTATTCTAAATCAGGGAGTTTAAGGGCTCTCTTGCATATATACTCTGAGGATTGGAAGGCTCCCTTAGTTCACAGAAGATGATCTTAAACTTTACAATTACACTTTTTTTTTTAGCTTCGAGTCTGTTCTATGGTACCATAATTAAACAAAAACTTTTAAAGTAAACATCTGCTTAAAACAAAATACCCAAATTGCTTGACAATGTACCTACCCTGCTCCCATCTTCTACCTTTAACCAGAATGCACTGCTTGGTGCCTAAGAGACCGATAACTAGTGATGAGCCGAACAGGCCCAGTGATCGGTTCGAATTCGATCTTTAGAATACCCAAAAAGTTTGAACTTAGAACTCAATGCAAGTCTATGAGGGTAGAACTTTCAAAAACAATTGTCTCCTTTAAGAGGGCTTATATGCAAGTTATTGGCCATAAAAAGTGTATGAGGATCCGGGTACTGCCCTTGGGGACAGGAATCAATGAAAAGAACACTTTTAAAAAATACAGTTTTTAAAGAAGCAGTGGTTTTAACTAGGGCTGCGGAAATTAACGATTAATCCTTCGATTAATCGTAAATTTTTTTGATCGATCAAAATTATTTTGATCGGAACTCACCTCTCCGCCGGCTTCCGGGTCTTCCGTCGGAGATCCGGTGACGTCACGGACTCCTCCACCTTCCCCGAGTGGCTCTGTCGGCTAACGAAGGGAAGGGGGGAGGAGTCCGGTGACATCGATGTCCGTGACGTCACCGGACTCCTTCCCTTCGTTAGCCTCCCCTTCCCTTCGTTGTGAGCCTTATTGTAACTGCAAAGTAATTGGATCTTCTATGTGCCTCATTTTATATGCTGCAAATCTTTCTCGTGCCGAGGCTGATATTTGGTATGTATAGCCCCTCCATTCAGCAGTGCAATGGTTCACTGCTGAAACATTGTACTGGTTCAGCAGTTCCTGATCTGAACCATTGCACTGGTTCAGCAGTTCCTGATCTTTTCAGGAACAATGGATGACTTAATATCTATTTCTGGACTTAAAACTGCCTTTATTATTAATTTTTTCCCCAACAATAAGTATCAATCACAGGGGCCCCAATAAGTGTCTGTGATCATAACTGTCCATTCGCATCATTGGGGTCTAACAAAGTTGGTTAGACCCCCACAGAGCCCTGGTTAGACCTCACAGTGCCCTGCTACCCTGGTGAGACCCCCTCAGAGCCCTGGTGAGTCCCCAGAGAGCCGTGGTGAGACCCCACAAAGCCATGGTGAGACCCCATGGAGCCCTGGTGAGAGCAGGGCTCTGTGGGGTCTTGCCAGGGCTCTGTGGGTCTAACAAGGCTGGTTAGACCCCACAGAGCCCTGCTACCCTGGTGAGGCCCCCTCAAAGCTCTGGTGAGACCCCCTCTGTGTGTGCGTTATAATTAATCGAAATTTTCGATTAATCGATTAAATTTTTTTTCCGATTAATCGAACAGGAAAATTTGAATCATTACCAGCCCTAGTTTTAACATCAATTAAAGGGTAACAATAAAAATTAAAAATTTCTTTAAACATCGTGTCAAGGGGAGTCACCTTAAACTGCCTGTAAAGTGGCAAATCTGTACAATTTATGGAACATGCTGCAGCAAAACTGACATTTCTAAAGAAAAAAAAAAATACTTTTTATTTTTAATTTTTAAAGCGTGCAGTTCCCTTTAGGTCTGGTTAAAATGTTAGGAGGGACCAAATTAAAAAAAAAAAAAAAAGCGTGGGGTTCCGCCTCAAAGTCATACCAGACCCTTAAGGTCTGGTAGAAATATTGAGGAGGGACCCCATGTAAAAAAAAGTGTGGGGGATCCAAAAAAGGGGGGGGGGGGAACGTTGGGTCCCCCCTAAAATTCAATACCAGACCCTTTATCCGAGCATAGGCCTGGCAGGGCCGGAAAGGGGGGGGGCAAGCGAGCCCCCACTCCCATACCAGGCCACATGCCCTCGTCACTGGGAGGGTGCTTTTCCACGGTCGCCCCTGGAAAAGCACCTTGTCCCTGTGCTGATGGGGGCATGGGCCTCTTCCCCCCAAGCCCTGGGGCGTTGGTTGTGGGGGTCTGCGGGCAGGGGGGCTTATTCACATCAGTGTAACCGGATGACGCCCCCCCCCCTTGTTAATGAGTAAGGAGTACCCCTACCCATTCACTAAAGGGTTAAATAAAATTGTAAATAAGTGCAGACTTTTGAAAAAAACAACAAAAGACATGTTTTTGACAAGTCTTTTATTTAAAAATAAAATAAAAAAATTGATCCACCGATGTAATCCAGGGTCAATCATAACGTCCAGCGTTGTCCACGATGACACGACGAGATAAAAAATAAATAGAAATAATAAATAATAAAAAAAAACGACGACAAATGCCGGTAACATACAAACATTTAGGCGGAGCCAGCAGTGACAGCTAACTCCGCCCAACTGTTTACAGTTGTGACAGGTGACCCATGATTGGGCAGAGTCATCATGATTTTGCCCAATCATGGCTTCACAGTTCTCTATGCCCTGTTTGGGCAAAGTCTTACACCTGACTTGTGGTCGGGTGCAAGATTTTAGCCAATCAGGGCTCACAAGGCACAGTGCACCCTGACATTTCGTGTGGGCTCGAATATTGAGCCCAACACTACCAATAACCTAGCTTTAAGCACTACTAGTTAGCAGTGTGCAGGTACTGACCATCAGGGTATGAAGGGCAACGGTAAGTTAAAGTGACATTAAAGGCTATTTTCTTCCCCCCCACCCAATGTTAGTGTAAGGACTTACCTTAAATGATGCCTCTTTATTCGATCATCTTCTTCTTTACTGTCCTTTCAGCTGTCCCTCCAGCGGTGGTGCGGGTCTCCGATCTCTGTCCTCCTCTTCTCTGATGTTCCACGGTGTCTGTGCGGGTGCATGCTGCTCCATAGACTTACCTTGTGTCTCTCCTCGCGCCCGTCCGTCCGGCGAAGACACAGGTAAGATTAAACCTGTTTAAAAAGTTTTTTGTTTTTTTTAAAAAGTTTTTCAATATATCTACTGCTTGCTAGCAGTAGATATATGCAAAAAAAAAAAAACTTGAGGATTTAATAACCCTTTTTAGGCACTGCAAAGGTGAAAAGTTACTTGTGCAAAGTACGCTAAATAACTTTGCCTCCCTAGAGTCCAATAACTGAGGATGACCAAGATGGTGGGGTGGGCTGTCAATGGAGCAGTGGATTGAAGCAGGACATGACTGGATTTGCAGTTGAAGATGAGTATGAAAATTGGGGTCAACCCTGCCTAACAGGTAACAGAAATAAACAAGCAGAGGGGAGTGACCTTCTTCTTTAATTCTAGCAAAAATGTGGTGGAGCATTGGTATATTGGCAGTAAGTGCCGAGGAATGCATCGGTGCAGTGGCAGCAGGCACAGTGGTGGGTGTTTGGGGGAGGTGGGGAGAGCACGGAAATCAGATGGCAGTCAGGCCCAGTGGTGAGAGTGGAGGTTGGTGTTTAGGTTTGGTGCTGGGGGAAGAGAAAGGGGGTCAGCTTCAGTGGGGAGGGCATGGGGGAAAAGGGGGGTGGTTTGGTGTGATGGAGCAGTGGTGGGGAGGTTTCCGGCATAGTGGTAAAAAGTGGAATACAGGCACAGTGGTAGATATGCAGTGGTGATTAGAGAGGTGGTTGCAGGCATGGTGGCGAGTAGCGCCTCTGTAAGAAGCTGTAACTATAGATGCAGTCCTCCCGGCCAGCAAAAAAGGATGAGCATGGGGAGGGGGTGTTCGATTTTGGTGGTGTGAGCTGTCAGGCCAGAGTTTCCAGTGCTTATGTATGCTGCAGCAGAAGCTGGAAGGTTGCGAGGTGATGTGAACTGACACGGCCAGAAATTAGAAGACCATGTCCCATTGCCACACAGACTCATCTGCTACAGGGACCTCTCTGGATGTTCTTCCCACTGGGTACAGCTTTTGTGGATGGCACTGGTCTACATTTAAATGTCAATACTACTGTGTATGCATAGTAGTGACACAATGTTATTACCTACTTGCCACTACTGTGCATGCGCCGGGTATTGGTTCCATTTTGGCTTATCCCAAAGACTCTAAACTACTCCCAGACTGGATCTGGATATTAGTGACAGCAGTGAATAGCTGATCTCCTCTAATCTGCAGCCACCTTTGCAGATAAAAGCAAACAGCTCCCACAATAGGATGTTTCCATCACTAATAACTGTTTGCAGAGCTGCCAATACAAATAATTGGGCCTTGTACAGCCTACCTGACAAGGGCCCCCACCTCAGTGTTTCCCCATAAATGTTATACATTCACTTTCAAATGCTGCTCTTTGCCTTCCTCAACAGAGGCCCGCCAGTGGCCAGGTGTCTGGGTGGGTGCACAGTGTGGATGAACAACATCTCACCTCTCTCCCGCTGACTAGCTCTATCCTTGCCTCCTCTGTTCCAGGACCTGGTTTCACCCTAAAAAGGTACTGTCCTGCCTCCCTCACTGAGTTGCCTTGGTATGGGATTTACATATGAATGAACTACTGCAACATATGCAAATCATGCAATTTTTCATTAATATGCATATTCCATATTAATTTCCATATGAATAAGCTGATGGCTCCTGCAGCTCGGCAGATCTCCGAAGTGTTCAGTGCCAGAGTACAGCCTTCTGCTGGAGTGATGCTGCAACAAGCACTTAGGTAATCCCTGGCCGCCGTGCCCCCCTGCTGACCTGTTTGGGCCCGGGCCAGTACAGGAGGGCTGCCTGTACCCCTCTATCGGCAGCCCTGACTATTTGTGTCCCTTACATGTCACATGATCTTCTTGCCCTTTCCCTCTGCTTGCCTTTTTGGGTACAGCTTCTACTGTTAAGGTCCTTGTTAACATCTCCTTATTGCAGTGTACTGTATATACAAGTTTTCATTTATACTTTTTCTTTTAACATACTGTACATGTTACAGTAGCTGACACGCCTGGATAAATGCATTCAGTTACAAGTCTCACTCACACCCTTTTGGGTGTAATAGCCTCCTATTCTCACATAGTTTTTCTTGCCAGATCTGATCTCTTTGTGGAGCTCCTATATTTCAATAGAAATGAGCAGCTTTTCCCCTTCAGAACAATAGACTATCCAGGCTATATTGTCTAATGGAGCAGGAAGCCTAAATATAACTTCACAGGTTCTCTCCTCCCTCAGACTGACCCTATATCCATTGATTTGTTCTACAGTTAATTTGCAGAAAATGTATTTTTGTTCACACCAAGCGCGTTCCAGGAGCAGAGCAGAGCAGAGCAGTTACAGATGGGATCAAAACTGCGTCCAATGTATTCCAATGGTATTATGAGCTCTAGTTCACACCGCAGCGTTCAGTTCCAAAGCATGTAAAAAAAACTGCAGCAAGCCCTATTTTACCTGCTCTGGAACACATGCAAATGCATAAAAACACATGTAAACGTCCTGGAACGCACTGAAAGTCCATTTTAACCACCTGCTGTCTGGCCGGTTGTAATTAAACGGCCGGACAGCGGCTTCTTGAATGCGGGTGGGCATTTTTAAACGTCCCATCTCGCCCCGCTCGTGCCCGCCGCTGGGCGTCACGCACGAGCGGGAAATCAGCCTGGAATGTAAACAGCCAGCGATGGCTGTTTACATACAAGCGTTCGGGCGTCTTTAGGGACGCCCGATCGCTTGTAGTATGCATGCGGGTGTGCGCCCCCTCCGTTGCAGCTGCTGCTGAGCTCCGGTGTGCCCGGTGTGAACCCGGGACCAGCACACCAGCTTTGCGGCCGGAGATCAAACGGAGAACAGTACACGATCTCCGTTTGATCTCCTCTTCGGAATGCAGGAAGTGATGTGTATTACATCACTTCCGCATTCCTCTGTCACTCTCCGGTACAGAAACCGGAGAGAAGCTGGTGCAGCAGGTGCTCTTTTATGATACTTGCGTGTGTTGGTGGGGTTGCTGTGGTTGTGGTGTTTTTGGTGTATCTAATAAACTATACAGGTGAAACTCGAATAATTAGAATATCGTGCAAAAGTAATTGCAGTAAGTGCTGCAAAAGGGGCCCAAACCAAGTACTGAGTACATATGCATGCTTGTACTTTTCAGAGGTCCGATATTCTTTTATGTACATTCCTTGTTTTATTGATTGCATGTAATAATCTACTTTTTTGAGGTTGTGGATTTGGGGTTCTTGGGGTTTTCATGAGCTGTAAGCCATAATCATCACAATTATGACAAATCACGGCTTGAATTATCTTGCTTTGCATATAATGAGTCTATCTCATATATTAGTTTCACCTTTTAAGTTGCATTAGTGAAATAAATGAACTTTGCACAATATTCTAATTATTCGAGTTTCACCTGTAGTTCACAAGAATTGTTTTGGTATCTGAAGTGTGGTCACATATTTGGTTCATCTGTATAGATACCTGCACGCGGTGTTAGGACCCTCGTGAACGGTATCATGGCATAATGCTGAGACCACACTTGGACCTGCAGGCTTTTGGAGTTTTTTTTTTTCCCTTTTTACTACTGTCAGAATGGATCTTGATGGGGTACGCAATTATGTGCACTTAGCATCCGAGGCGCCAAAGCTCTGTCGACAGCTGTTTCAGGACTTCCCCAGAGAAATCCTATGGGAATGTGTCCGCAGGACTCACTGTTTAATGGATGACTGGTTGTCCATTTGGGGATATTCCACCCATACTCAAAATTTGTACCGAACTGGCTTTGAGTGGTCATGAGGGTGATGACTTCTCCCCTCCATTTACCTTGTCACAGATTGTGTCGCTGGTGTGGCTTTTAGAGGATGATCAAGCTGGGTTTTTTGAGCATTACTCTGATTGTTCTCAGGAAACCTTGTTAAAACCTGTATGGAAGCAGTTCAGTCCCTTATTAACCAGTGGGTCTGTGAGGAAACCTTTGCCCAACCCTTGCTTCAGATGTCGTCTGATATATGGCCCATGCAGTCTAGTCCACCTTCCAGATGCTGATCGGTTTTATCCATGTTGCCCATGACAACTGCAGTGACTCCTGCTATCCCTAATAAACAGTCCTCTTCCTCTCCTAACACACTGGTTTCTCCACCTATCACACAGCCACACTCACTCCCTACCAAAGGAAGTCTAGCATTCAAAACTAAGAAAAAGCGAGAATGTTCCCCTACGCTTACCATTCAGACATTACCTGCTTCGGTTCCAGCCCAGCCTGCTCCATCTTGGGTGCCAGCCCAGCTTGCTCCAGCTTGGGTGCCAGCCTGCCCTGGCACAAGATCCCTCATTCATGGGACCTCCATTTTTCACATCCCTCTAGGCCATCCCAAGAGGTTCCCTTCATTTCCTGGACAGGCTGGCCCATTCAAGCAAGTGGGGTCCTCACCCATTTCTTAATACCTCTTGCCCTTTGGCCTCCACTATAGCTATTCTGAATCATAACGCATGTCCAGAGACTCTGTTCTAACCACAGCAGTGTTTTTTTGCTGCCCAGCTCTTCGCCTCTGCTGATCCGGTGCCTGTTGCTTGGCTCCTCGCCTCTGCTTATCCGGTGCCTGCTGCTCGGCTCCTCGCCTCTGCTGATCCAGTGCCTGCTGCCCAGCTCCTCGCCTCTGCTGATCTGGTGCCTGCTGCCCAGCTCCTCGCATCTGCTGATCCGGTGCCTGCTGCCCAGCTCCTCGCCTCTGCTGATCCGGTGCCTGCTGCCCAGCTCCTCACCTCTGTTGATCTGGTGCCTGCTGTCCAGCTCATTGCCTCTGCTGACCCAGTGCCTTGGCTGATTGTCCAGCTAAACTTTGTGGGACCTTCACCCACTGTCCGCTCTGGTCTTGGTGATGGGCTTGTGCCCCTTGCAGCCAAGAGGCCTGGGAGTTTGAGCATCCACTTTAGGTGGGGTTGTCAGGAGAGAAAGCCCAGATCTGGTAGTGGTGATTTCCCGGTAAAACATGGGAGCTCCATTTAAGCCTTCCTGGATTCCAGATGTTGTCACTGCGTTCTCCAAGGTATGTGGTAACCTGGGTCAGGTGGCCACTGCTTTGTAGGAATCCGGGTGGCTGGCTAAGCGCACTGTCGGGCCTAGTGACCCCCCATGCTACTCAGAGGTGGTATGCCCGCAGAAGCCTGGGCCCCTCGGTGCAATGGAGTATATGCTGCAGATCCCTAGTGCCAATGACCTTCATGTTGGGACCTCAGTTGGCTTATGGAACTTGAACTGGCAGGTTGCTTGGGCGGCCGACCGGTTGATGCCAGATCCCGGCGGTGGGATACTCAGCCTGATACCTGACCCTGGCGGCAGGGGGCTCGACCGGTCACCAGTCCATGGCAGAGGGGCATACGGCTAACTTGGCAGACATGCAAGCCTTCTGTGGACATGGACTGTGGACTTTGTTTGTGGACTTTCTTTATTGGACTTTACGGTTGGGACTTTGTTGGAGCGCCCAGGGACCCCTC
>NW_017307689.1:294258-299894 GCF_000935625.1 Nanorana parkeri
ATCCTCTAGGGGGTACTGTGATGCTGGATCCAGATCCTGCAATTCCAGTGCTCGACTGCAGGTGTCTCCAGTCAGTAGCTGTCAGGTACCATACCACCTCTGGGTGGCACTGTGGTGCTGTAACCTGCAGTTCCGATGCTCACCTGTGGGTGTCTCCCAGCACAAGCAATTAGTCTCCACTTGGTGCTGGTCTGGGAAGGTATTTAGCCTCTCCTTGCAGTGAGGCCTGTGCCTCACGAATGTTGCCACATCCCTACCTGTTTCCTGTTCCTGCCTTGAACTCTGACCTGACTCTTACCCCTGAGGTCTTCTGATCTGTGGCTCCCGGCTCACCTCTTGTTCCCTGCTCCTCAGATTATACCCTGTTATCTCCGGTGTGTAATTGTTATTTGTATATAGTTAGGCTCTTATATGATACTTGTGGGTGTTGGTGTGGTTGTAATGTTTTGTTGTATCTAATAGACCTTAGTTCACAAGAATTGTTTTGGTATCTGAAGTGTGGTCATGTATTTGGTTCATCTGTATAGATATCTGCATGCATTGTTGGTACCCCTGTGCACGGTATCATGACACCTTCTCTGCATTTCAGGGACAATTAACTTAATACCGCTGGGAGAAGATCAGAATACAGTCTTGAAATCACCCCCCTTGTCGCAGTTGCTTTAAATTAGTTTATCCATAACCAAACCTGAGACAATATAAACATCACTAATACTGGGATGAGTTGTAAGTGCATGTCTCAATTGTAGATATTTGTAAAACTGTGAGCTCGGCAGCAGATATGTTACGTTTGTAGAGACTGAAATGTTATCATCGTACCTTTGTCATAAATTTGTGCTAATGTCAAAATCCCTGCTCTTTTCCATACTCCAAAACCTTGCAGTTTAGCCTCTTTGAATATTTCTCTATTTTCCCATATTGGGGTATATATAGTAAACATAGGAATATTGAACAGTCCTTTAGTTGATTTCCATACTTTACCAATCAGTCTAATAGTGGGCAAATATGCAAATTCCTTTAAATTAGGGATGCACCGATACCGATACAAGCATCGGTATCGGCCGCGATACCGAGTATTTGCATGGGTATTTGTACTCGTGCAAATGCTCTGATGTCTAAAACGAGTACCTGTGTCCATTAATAAGAGAATAGGCTCCTGAGCTTTGCCCTGCATGCTGCCACCCCACTAGATGTCTCAATTGTGAGGCTGAAAAAGATATCCACAGGTTAGGTAACGCCATACCCCCATCTTTAATTAGTTTCACATGTACTAATAAAACATGATTCCAGTGTGATCCAAGTGCAAGCTTCCTTCACACAATGTAAAAACAAGATACTTGTGAATCTCCACACCATCAGACTGGCATTCATCTGTTTAATAGTGGACCTTAACTAACATGTATTAACCAGGTTAAATTAGCTTGTTCCCACACAGAGGGTTAATTAGACATTCTCTTGCAATCCAGCAAGCTCAAAGGGAATGAGAAAGATGAAATAGCAACGGAGTGTAAAACTGTACATCCTTTTATTATTTAAATCTCCAATAAAAATATTACTGACATAAAAGTGCACTAAAATGTGCACAAACTAGATTGCATAGGTTATACAAAAGATATCTCTATAGTTCAGAGTAAATGCGCATGACACTCAGCCTAACTTCATTGGAACACTGAACGTGGTCAAAATTCTTCCACTTTAGCACAATTTCTCCTTATCCTGATAAATTGGCCTTTCAAGATTTTATTTAGCCACAAAGGCTGGTGGCATCTAGAGGATGGTATATAACTATTGCTATCTGTGTCCTTGAAAAATGACCTAGTAAGGATTTCATACTTTTCTATATAAATATCTAAATCTAGTATCTGACTGCCATTTGCATGTAAGGGTTTTAAGGACTTGTTTAAGAGGTTGAACAATCTAATCAAGGGTTCCTCACTCCTGTCCCAAACCCTAATAACCTGTAAACTATGTTCAATAAACTTCAACTGAACATAAAATATTAGCAATATTTGGTGCAAATTTAGCCACATGGTTACACCTTTTTTTTGTTGTAACATATGCCCTCATAGCAGAAATAACTAAGTTCTAGATAGAATTTCACAGCATTGGCTATATAGCCTCTATGAATGATACCACATATATTATTTTCCATAGCCCATTCAGTTGCCTTTACTACTTCCTCATGACTAATAATTGTATTGGGGGACTTGACATCAGGTGTCAACAAGAAGCACTTCTCATTAAATGAGAATTCTTGATTCCAGCCTTTGCAACAAATGTTTTGTATCCCTCAGGTAAGTATTCATAGATTTGTGCTAAATAAAGAAGAAAAACCTCACATATTCTCCCAATCTGAAGACCAGAGAGTCTGTTCACTATGAGTCTATTAGGGTGATTTTTCTTATCTTGATGTATTTTGAGCAAATAGTAGATGATCAGTATCTGACATACGGAAGCAATGAGCTATTTCTCCTCTTTACAATTCAAAACAACTGTATACCCCTACTTTAACACCCTACTGTAACACACTTCAGTAATGCACTCTTATACATACTTGTGGAGTCTTTTTAGGTTCTCATATATGGCCCTATCTGAGAGCAACCAACTCATTAATTTTTTGTATACTTCTTTGTCTAGAACTACAATGTACCCACCCTTAGCCACTGGCCTTATAAGAACATCTGTCAGAGACCAGATCCTTCCGCGCATGCACCAAATCCCGGGTCCCGTACCACGCTTGCGCGCGCCACTGGTTGGGCGCGGAAAAACGTGCCAAATGGTGCACAGGAAGTGATGCTCTCCATCTATTACCTCCCCTATTTAAACTCAGGCTACACACTGACTCATTGCTGGCTTGTCTTTTCAACCGCCCTGACGTCTCCTGTTCCTTGTTCTCAGTTCCTGTGATTATTGTCCCGGATTGACTTTGACCTTGTTTGCCTGCAGCCTGCCCTTGACCTCGGATTGTTTGACCCCCCTATTTAATCTCAGGCTACACACTGACTCATTGCTGGATTGTCTTTTCAACCGCCCTGACGTCTCCTGTTCCTTGTTCTCAGTTCCTGTGATTATTGACCCGGATTGACTTTGACCTTGTGTCAGGGTACCCTGCACAGGCGTTCTCACACCACATGCAGGTACCCACACAGGATGACCAAATTAATATGCCCACACAGGATAGGGTTATATGCACAGTTTATTGGTTCCACATCAACAAAACTACAAACCCAACAAAGGGGTAACGGGCCTGCAGATGTACAGCAGGCCTCGGGATACCCGAAGAGTGGTCAGGTACAAGCCGAGTCGTTAACAGGAGGGCAGCGCGGTACAGGAACAGGATTGATGAAGAGTGGTTGGGTAACAAGCCGGGTCGGTGACAGGTTTTCAGATAGGGAGCAAGGTTCAGGGCATGGGCATCAGTCAGGTTTAGCAACACAATACTGACCCAGCTTCCTGACTGCAGGGAGGGCCTAAATACCCTCCCAGGAAGCACCAGGTGATGGGATGATCAGTCACAGCTGGGGCACACCCGCAGGTGAGTACCGGAGCTGCAGTTCCTTACAGTTCCTGGATGCTGGAGACACCCGCAGGCGAGCACAGGAACTGCAGGACCCGGCTCCAGCGCCACCTGGGGGTGCTCTGGATCCTGACACCTTGTTTGCCTGCAGCCTGCCCTTGACCTCGGATTGTTTGACCATTCTTGATTGCCTGTGCCCTTGACTTCGGATTGCCTTACTGGACTGCCTTAGCCTGCTCTTTTTGTACCTGCTCTGCCTGCTCGGTGTGACCTTGGCTTGTCGACATTGGATTTCGGGATTGCCACAACCCTGCTGCGGAACCAGATATTGGCTTGCACGGTGATAACACCACTGGCACTCCTACCACTCGTTGTCTGCCAGGGCTCTGTCCCCAATATCAGAGTCCCTAGGACACGAGGTGCAAGGGAAGCCTCCTCCCGCATCCAGTCTCCATACAGGTACGTGATAACATCCCTCTTTTTCCCAAGATCCTAAAAGTCTTTATAAAAACTAGAGGGACCAAATTTCCTTTTTACGTTTAGTTTCCCCACATCCTCGAGCACTATAGATTTAAAATCCTTACATATTTATTAGCGTTTACGGGAGAATTGAAGGTGGATTTATTGGCAAGACCACTAGAAATAACATGTTAATTACATGGTACTCTCTGCTGTTGAGTGGACACTCCTGATTTAGAAACATCATATTTCCCTATATTCAGTTTTCTAATGTCTTTATTACATTAATATATTATTATATTATTATTATTATTATATTATTATATTTTCACATATGCATCAAATTTGTTTAAACCTTTTTTCTGGGGCATATTAGGAGCCCTTTTTCTAGCACCAACAGTTCCTCTCTATTCAATGTTTCGTTGGTTAAGTTGAGCAATGCTTTAACTACAGGTCTCTTTTTCGATTGTTTCCTCCTTCCTGCATGACATTCTCTTTTTTCCTAACATTTTCTTGGAAATCCACTTACCTCACTGTTTTCTGCTTCACTCTTCTCTCATTTGTCTAAAACGCGGTCACCTTGATTCACTATGTGCATCATGAATGATGTTTTAATGTTGTTATACATTGATGTTATGTACCAGTAATCTGTCATATTGTTCTGCTATGTACCAGTAATCTCTCATATTGTTCTGCAAAGTCTCTAAAATTACCTCCACCTGGATCATTGTTAAAATGCCTAATTCTCTGATGTCTCCATCTCTGTCTTTTGTAATTAACTCATTTCAAGGGTGTGTTAGCAACTGCTTGCTAAGTATGATCTCTATATCTATTTACTACATGTCTCCATTCCCAAATAATATTTTAATTGTTTCTCCTTTCCTTGTGTACTTGAGGTTTCCCCTCTGGTGTTTTAATAACACATGACTACTCCTAATTTCCATAAGGAAAATATAATTAGGCAGTTCTTGAAATTAATGCAATTCTTTAAATTCCTTTATCTGTGCATTTCATTTTTGTAATTTTCTCTATTTTACTTTTTGTTAATAAAATTAATAATTCGCTCCCACATTATTAACATAAATCTCCAAAGGAGACCCTTCTGAGCTAAAACCCTAACAAATCCTAGAAAACATTTAGCAGCAAACGCTAAAGATGACGATTCTAATAGATACTGAAAATGAAAATAGTGTAGCATCTTAATCATCCTTATAAGTAATCATTATTCAATATTGGTAGAGGATCACATAAAAACATATACCAACCACACAGTGTAATGACAAAATACTTGTGAGTCCATTGACAAACTCTGCAGCATCAGACTGGTGCTCACCTTTTATTGTGGACCTTAACTAATCTACTGTATATTAGTCAGGTCTGTGTTCTCACACAGAGGGTTAATTAGGTGTAGATCTTCTCTTGCAACCCAATAAGCTCAAAGGGAATAAGATATATGAAGTAGCAACATAGCATAAAATTGTACAACCTTTATTATTCAAATATTAAATAAAAACATTACTTACAATATAAGTGCAACAAAACATGCACAAGAATGTCCCTTCCGGTTCTTGTATGCTCGTCTAGGGCAGCCATCAGAAATTTTGGGGCCCATTACATAGCTTTAGGCCTGTACCCCCCCCCCCCCCACACACACACCGTC
>NW_017307689.1:299976-303923 GCF_000935625.1 Nanorana parkeri
CCCCCCCCCACACACACACTGTCGCCACCCCACACTGCTCTGTGCAGGCTTTGTGCGGGCTCTCCTTCCCCACCCCCATCATCTGGCTGCTAAAACGCTTACCTTACCACTCAAGTGACTCTGCTCCACTCTCTGATCAGTCTTTGGTAAAGCCCGCCCTGCTACAGACCAAGCTCCGCCTCCTGAAAACCCTCCTTCCTGCATGTGCAGGAAGGTACCAAGTTACAGGGGAGAGGGGGTGGGATCATACCATGTGCTGTTCCGCACTTAATACCAACAGCAAAAACAGTGGTGGACCTAGGGAACAAACTGGCCCCCCCAACCTCCCCCGGAGGTCTGTGCACCAGATGAGCTTACACTCTAATGTCCCCCTAGAGTGTCACACTATTATTATTATTATACATTTATATAGCTCTGACATGTACCACAGTGCACAATCTCTGTACCAGAGGAACTTACACTCTAATGCAGAGGGGCATCGGCTGTAGGGGGACTACAAATCCCAGCAGTACATTATACAGCAATGCAGAACAGTATATGAATTGGACTTCGTAACGTGCTGGATTCTGGACTTATAACACACTGGACTCTGGACTTAGTAACGTGCTGGACTCTGGAGTTGGCAACACTCTGGACTTATAACGCGCTGGACACAAGGCTTAGTAACGCGCTGGACACAGGGAATAGTAACGCGCTGGACACAGGGCTTAGTAACGCGCTGGACACAGGGCTTAGTAACGCACTGGACACAGGGCTTAGTAACGCGCTGGACACAGGGCTTAGTAACGTGCTGGACACAGGGCTTAGTAACACAGGGCTGTGCCGAGCGCCGCCCTCCTCGATGATGTCACGCCACTCCACCTCCTCTCCTATCAAACTTCAGCTTAAAGCCACGGAGATTCAAATGCTTGGCGTCTCATCATTTTGAGAGGAGATGCTGAGCATTTCCTTCTCCCGACATACAGTAGACTCTAAATATACCCACCTCTTGGCTGCCTGCCGTCTTCACCCCAGGATCGATTTGCAATCCGACTCCCTGTACCTGCTCTGCTGCCATACTGATTATCCCCATTGTATTCACTTCTGTTGAAATTGGAACCCTCACCTTGCTTCCAGCCGCAATCATTGCTGGACGAGCTCCATCCACCACGACTGGGACACTCATGTGTGCAGACCAACTAACCGCAAGTATCTACTGGTTATTGCTGACTTCTTACACAATGGATGAATATAAATCTGTTACATGTATCTGTATGAAGTAATACAGAGACGCATATTACACTGGATTGCAATACATAAGGCATTGGGTTGTTACCTTGCACCTGTATGACTCAATACAGGACCCTATATTATAGTGATCTCTCCCTGTGCTGAATTGGAGACTGATATGACTGGTCCCTGCATTTGTATGTATTACTACAGCAACGTATGTTAAAGGATGTCTTCATGCTGAATGCTAGCAACACTGTTTGGTGCTTATGTATGTGAAGCAAAATATATATATTTCAAATTCAGTCTGTGGACTAGATTGTTCCACCCCAGATGGGACATGTCAGGGCTTAGTAACGCGCTGGACTCTGGGCTTAGCAACGCGCTGGACTCTGGGCTTAGTAACGCGCTGGACTCAGGGCCCAATTGAGACTCCACACATACCTGAGACCCCAGGTGGGCTGGCCGTGGCCTCTATCTCTCACCCTCCCAGCTCCTCTTACCTGCTCCCGCGGCCTGGCCTCCTCTGCTGCCGGACCGGCTGAAAGTGATGTGATGTCACTTCTGGCCGGTCTGAGATCAGAACACCGCCAGAGCTGCTGGCGCCCCAGTCTCCTCCGAAGCGTTGCTGGGGCCTGGCTTCCTCAGACGCGGGTCCAGCGTTGCGGGGGCCCAGCTGCTTTCACCTCCTCCCTTGCTGTCATCTGTAATGCCGATACCAATGTAAGGGTCCAGGCCCCCTCACATGAGTATCGGCCGCACCCTCCTGATAGCGGCTCTGTGCACGTCACCCAACTTTGCCTTTCGTGTTACGTCACAAAGGACTTCTTCAGAGGCAGGAGATGGGGTGCAAACACATCTTATACATATCTAAATTGTTTGTGACCTTGACAACCATACCCCTTACAAAGATGGAGACTGCCTGATATTTCCACCCTTACATATATGTAAGCAACACCTTCTCTTATATGTCAAAACTAATCAAATAGCATATAACACATATACATTAAACTACATCTGATTTTAAAAAAACATATCTATAAAAAGTAATCAAGAGTTATTAATACAATAATACAACTGGCTATCTAGAACCACCTGTAACTATACAAATATACTCAATAGTTACTATAAAACAGTTATGATCAAATTCTATGTTTTTTTTTCCACATTTTCTATAGGCTTTAATGTGCTAATGCTATTTCAAAGGCCATTTTCTTTTTTTTTTATATATAAATATTTTTTCTTTTTCAAACTTCAATCTAAATTTTACATATCTTACAAAAAGCTGACATACAATCAACAATAAAACAAAACTAAACAAGACATTGCCTTAATTCCTTCTAACCTCCGTGTATACCCATTATCCATAACCCAGTCTATGTCTGCACAGGGCCAACCTTCCTAGTTTTACCCTTTAACGTGATGTGTCATATTATATTTAACTGTATTAATAATTACCATTTATTTTTTTGATTTCATTAGTGTTTCCATTTCTTTACTGTTTAAACCTTTCAGCTCAGACAATAATTTTGTGCTTTCCAGAAATCAGTACTCTATCTGCCAAATGTTCTGTGCACCTCAAATATTTTATCAAAGTGAAAACTGAATCAATATTTTATTAATTTTATTAATCAAAATGTGATAGTGTGTGTCTTTATGTTTAATTAAAAATACCGTTAATTGTGCATAGTTATATTCTTAACATATATCCCCTTCCTCCCCCCCCTATCTGTCATTATTTGTCATATGAGACCACGTACTTATATCTTTCTCTATTGCTATTTCAAAAATTAAAAAACAATCTTTCCGAAAAATCAAGTGTGTTGTGCTAAGACCGCACACGCACACTGCCCGTTCGGCATTGCAGCGGGGCGGGCCTTCGATGATCGCAAGTACGATCTGACTGTCCAAGATGGGCAGATCGTATTAGCTTTTAATTAGATTACAACCATCGCAAGACTACGGTCTTGCGATGGTTGTAGAGTGTATGGGCACCTTTAGGCATCTTAATCCCACCCTTTCTTTTTATCATTAATTAAGATCTGGGACCTTCCCATGATATACCGGGGAGCCAACATTTTCATACCTTAATTATATGAGGACATCACTGATACTGTAGGTACTCTTCTATGTTTAAAGAAAATAGAGTGAGAGTTTTTGCTTGAAAAATAAATTTTCGTTCTTGCTTGGATAATTTTTCTTCTCAGGCTAAAACCCCGCCAATGTCTATGGACCCTCTCTAACCCCCATAACTGTAATCCTCCGGGGTCTATATTATGATGAAGTATAAATAAAGAAAACTGGCTTAAAGACCGTATTCAGAGAGTGGTGATCAATGATTCATATTTTGAATGGTCTGAGGTTGTTAGTGGGGTCCTCCTAGGTTCAGTGTTGGGCCCCTTACTGTTTAATTTATTTATACATGACATAGAATTGGGGATTAAAAGTACTATTTCTGTGTTTGCAGATGACACCAAGATATGTAGTGGAATACAGTCCTTACAGGATGTGTCCTTCTTACAAGCAGATCTGAATGCACTGTGTGATTGGGCATCTATTTGGCAAATGAGGTTTAATGTTGATAAATGTAAAGTTATGCACTTGGGGGACTAAGAACATGCATGCGTCGTACACTCTAGGGCAGTGGTGGCGAACCTATGGCACGCGAGGCCCTTTCTGCTGGCACGCAAGCCCACATTGACACTGGTTAATGAAATCGGCTTCTAAGAAATCGGCGG
>NW_017307689.1:303952-314442 GCF_000935625.1 Nanorana parkeri
CCTGTGGGGAGCTTTGCAGGATCCGTAGGGTGCTCTGCTGCCTGCAAAGCCCACCACAGATCCTGCACAGCCCCTCTTAGATCTGGCAGTCTTCAGAGTCTCATGGGGGCTTTGTAGGATCTGTGTGGGCTCGTAGCCCCATTGTGGGCAGAGCCCATTGCAAATCCTACACAGCCCCCCTGAGACCCTGCAGACTGCAGGGCCTCCAGGGGCCTGTGCAGGATCTGTGGAGGGCTCTGCCCACCATAGACCCCGCAGAGCTCACCCCAAATCCTGCTAAGCCCCCCTGAGACCACAGCTTTCCTGATATGCTAATAGCGGAACATGTCAAAAGCTGGATACAGTGTTTGCACTGTATCCAGCGACTGACAGGTCACGCAAAAAGTCTTAAACAGGAAGGGGTGGGGGTGCCCGAGTTTTGCCTTGCCTAGGGCAGCCCCAAATCAGAATACACTACTGCGTTCAGGGACCACCAATTGAAATAGATCCGACTGACCCGGATCGCCTTGGTATGCGATTCGGGCCAGTCACAATTAGGCAGCGGCGGCCAATAAACAGGTAGGTTAGATGGCTGCTTCCTCCTCGCTAGGACCCCGGGAGGCCCCCGCAAGCGGCCGTCTAATCTGCCAAAGCAAAACTGTTTTGAGATGCACAGATCCTTCCTTTCTGGAGACCAACCCCTGGTACATTAGTGACAAAAAAGAAAAGGGATAGAAAAAGATGGGGTTTTTAAGTGGCTCCAGAAGGGACACATCCAATAAACTTCAGTCTCATAGAGGTATGTAAAAAAAATTGTATTCCTTGATGTACATGTTTTAGATATGCTTTCATGCATATCCAATGCTTTTAGTAATTTGTCTAATCTGCCTGTTTAGAGGTCACCGCCGCTGCCTGATTGTGACCGGCCCGACTACAGAGGCGATCCGGGACGTTCGGGTCTCCCGTGAGAGCCGTACAAGGCCGTAAGGCAGTGATGTTGAACGTTTCTTAAACCCGAGCGCCCAAACTGCAATACTAAACTTATTTTCAGCGCTGGCACTTTGAGATAAATAAATTGATTTTGCGTCGCAGTTTGGGCACTCGGGTTCAAAAGGGTTCGCCATCACTGCTCTAGGGGGAGTATGTTTGGGGAGTCAATGATGGAGAAAGATCTGGGTGTTCTGGTAGATCATAGACTCAGTAATAGCATGCAATGTCAAGCCGAAGTTTCTAAAGCAAGCAAAATTATTTCTTGTATTAAAAGGGGTCTAGACTCCAGAGATGGAGACATAATCCTGCCCCTGTACAAAGCATTAGTAAGACCTCATCTGGAATATGCAGTTCAGTTTTGGGCACCAGTTCACAAAAAGGATGTTGCGGAACTGGAGAAAGTGCCGCGAAGAGCGACTAAACTCATAAGAGGCATGAAGGAGCTCAGCTATGAGGAAAGATTAACTGACCTGAATTTGTTCTCTCTGGAGAAGAGGCGATTAAGGGGGGCCATGATCACCATGTATAAATACATAAATGGCCTTGGTGCCAAACAAGCCAAATGAGCTTGGTGCCAAACTATTCACTTTAAGGTCACTGCAAAGGAAAAGGGGGCACTCTTTGCATCTGGAGGAAAAAAGGTTTAACCTTTGCATACGTAAAGGATTCTTCACAGTTAGAGCTGTGAAAATGTGGAATAGACTCCCCAAGGAGCTAGGTCTAGCTAGCTCAGTTAACTGTTTAAAAAAAAATCTGGATGTATTCCTAAATACACAGAATATTACTGGATATTAAGTTCTTATAGGTATTTTAAGCATCAGAGATTGTTGATCCAGGGAATATCCGATTGCCTTATGGGATCAGGAAGGAATTTTTTTCCCCCTGTTGGAGCAAATTGAACCACGCTTTATAGGGGTTTTATGCCTTCCTCTGGATCAACAATTGGTAATTGTGGGCATAGCGTTCTGTTTAGGCTTTTCTTCTTCTTCTCCTTTTTTTTCCATATCTCTATAGGATGAACTCGATGGACATGTGCCTTTTTTCAACCTGACTAACTATGTAACTATATGTAAGTGCTTAGAAACATTATGATTTTTGTAACCTATTTTCATATTATATGCTCTCTGATTCTGATGCCCAGCTCCCTTGTGGTTTGACCCACAAATTGCAGACCACAGAGGCATTGTAACATGTACACCACACCTACAGTATTACTGCATAGGAAATCTTTAATTATAATTTTATATAATAATTTCTACTAGTGTTCATGGCTACAAACTGATGCCACCTTTTTTGGTTAGCTCCAGATAACTGATAACTCTAAAGGTGCCCATACACTGCACGATTCTCATACGAGAATCGTGGGAAACCCCGCGATCTTTTCTACTGTACGGTCGCACGTCTTTTGTCTAAGGAGCATGCTAGAAAACCATTTGATTTGGTTTGAATGATGCTCGGGAGACAAATGCCGAACGGGCCGGTGTGCGCACGTGCACACTGCCCGTTCAGCATTGCGGTCATCGGAAGCCCGCCCCTAAGGGGGGCAGGCTTGAGATGATCACAAGTACGATCTGCCTGTCCAAGATGGGCAGATCGTACATTTTTTCAATTACTTTACAACCATCGCAAGACTAAGGTCTTGTGATGGTTGTAAAGTGTATGGCCACCTTAAAGGTGCCCATACACCTTATAATTATCTGGAGATTTTTGTCTGCGATTGCGTTTTCGTCTAAAAATCTGCCAGTTGAGGAGTGTACAACCTCATTTACTGTACAACTGGCAGATTTTTGTCTTTCAAGCAGGCTATAAACGTAAATATGCGTCAGATGCGCCAGCGTGCGAAAACGACAATTGTGCTACACACGTTACATATCGGCGCAATCGTCGGAGTGAGAACAATAATTTTAGGGCCATCAATCACTGATGACACAAAACTGATGAGCGGTAAACACTTTTAAAGCGTCGCCTATGGCCAATTTTGGGTACATCAAGTGGTTAAAATAAGACAACCACCGAAAATAATACCTAGTGTGATTTTTTTTGTGGGAAAAAAAAATATAAGACAGTGTCTTATATTCGGGGAAACACGGTATGTGAACGTCCTATCACTTATCAAACATGTGCCATATTTCCGTAACCAATAGCCAACCATAATTTATCTTTTCTTTGTAAACTGTACCTGATTGGTTATTAGAGACCAGTGCAGTCTTATGAGAGAAGCATCCTAATGCAAATGTTACATTATGTTTATTCTACAATCCTTCTGCCAAAGAGGACTCATCTGTAGAAGAAGAAGCAGGGATATGTCGTGCTTTAAGCTTCCTAAAAAAAAGGAAGCAACAGAGAAAAGTAGGGAGCCTGGGAATGCATATAGATCACCATGCTTTTGATCAGCCCCGGATACTAGTCAACATTCACAGAGATGAGGGACCTTTTTTTTTAGCCATCCAGGGATATACTTTATAACATTCCAAATACAGGTTAGTGTAGGAGAGGGTACAAAAGGTCTTTTTAAAGACCTCTAATTAAAGGTTACGGCCACATATTCCAAAAGAGTTACCAGAAATTGATAGGGCCTGATTCACTAAAATATAAAGAACAGCACAATGCAAAGTAGTTAACAACATTGATCATACAGTTATGGGCAATGACCTGGGCCTGCAAGACTTAGGCCTGGTTTACAACAAAGTGTTTTTTTTGCGCACTTCCGCACCTGTAGATACGTACGTAAATGAACAAAACTCAAAAGTCAATGCATTCCAATGTGAACCATTTCCACCTGCGTGTTTGTACGTGCGGACAAATACACGCAACGCGAGAAAAGGTACAAGCATGATTTTCTGGGTGGTTCCCGCACATTCTAATTGTGGTCATAGTGGCGAATGCCTGAGTTCGGCTGAAGAGAAGCAGTGGCGTGCGAGCATAATGTTCACTGCTGCTTGGACTGCTGACAAGTAAGCAGGGGGGGCACAGCTGTCAGGGACAAAATTTTGCTATGGGGCTCTGTGATTTCTAGTTACGCCCCTGTATGTAATACTTAAAGCGGGAATGCTTAAAGCAGAATGGAAGGTCCGCTTTCCTGCCATTTCCCAAAAACAAATAAAATCATCTAAAAAAATGTACAAGTAAAGATTTCACAAAATAATCATGAAAAAATGCACTTTGATTCCGGTTTGCAATGCTTTCTGTTGTAGTGGGTGATGTCATTGTGCTTCCCCACTGCTTCCTGAGAAAACTAGGCACTCAAAATCCCGTGAGTATGTGCTCTAGCCCATTGCAGGAGTGCATGAGACGGTGAGATGTGGTAATGTCATCCGTGCTTCCTGAAAGCGTGGCAAGGCAGGACTGAGATGAGTATTTTTTTCCTGGTTAAATCTTTACTTTTAACTTTTTTTGTAGCTTATTTTGTTTGAGTGGCCAGGGACTCGCAGGAAAGCAGACCTTCCTTTTGCATTAAAGGTCCACATTAACCCTTTCGCTGCCACGGATGTATCCAGGGCCGGTGCAAGGATTTTTGCCTACACTGGCGAAAGAGCATTTTTGCGCCCCCCCCATTTTTTTTATTTTTATTTTTTACATTTTATATCAGCTTCCCGTCCGCGCCCATGATTGAGTGTTGGTCAGTGGTGGATCAGTTTACAGACTATTAAAGACAGTAGCCCTTTTTCCTGAAGAAGCGGATCTCCGTGAAACGCGTGGAAATCTGTTCTCCTCCCACGGGACTACAAATTAAACTAGGAAGCATTTTTTGGGGGAAATGTTTTACGTACAATACCACCCCCCCTTCTTTTCAATTGATATTTAAATAAATGTAGTAAATACCTGTTAAGATGCAGTCCCAGATGAAGCGCTTCACGCCAGCTGCTGAAGGATGATTTCTCCCTCTCTGCTCTCTCTCTGATGTTACTTCCCCCAACTCCAGCAGTGGAGGAGAAACAGAGGAAGGGAGAGTCAAGGGACTGAAAACAGCGGCACCCGGCGCCCGCCACGAGTTACTAGCCACAAGTCCGGTTTGTATAATGTGTCCGGCTGTGAGGTGGGCTCACACCCGGACACAGGATTCCAAATCCGGACTGTCCGAGTGAATACCCTACTGTGGGAGGTTAACCCCTTGATGTCCCATGATAATTCCATCAAGGGTCCCTAAGTGGTTAAACAGACAATGTTCATATTTGTAGAGCCGACGATCGGCTTTACAGTAGAAGCGATTTTGGCGACTCAGCTGTCGCCAGATCGCTTCTATGGACCGGTAAACTCTCTGACCCAACGCCCCCCCTCTGCATTTCCCAGGCTCCTCTACTCCTCTTGCGGGCCCAGGACCGGCCTCTCGGGTGTCGATGGGAAGCTAGGGAGGAGAGCGGAGAGCCTTGGTTCACCGATCTCCTCCCCGTACTATGGGACCGGTAGCGATGCAGGTTACATCACTTCTGGACCCATAGCTGTCAATGCTGGGCTCCCGAAGCCTGCGATCTGCACTTAAATAGCTTATTTGGAGTGGAGAGGTGACACTAGAGGTCTTTTGGACCCCCAGCATTACCTTAAAGAGTACCTTTCACTGCCAATATGCTATCACATGGGGGGCTTGTAACCCACCCTATGTGATAGCAATTAAAGTAAAGTTTAAAAAAAACTAAACGTAACAGTTTTAAAAATAAAATGTAAAAATAATGTAAATTTTTAAAAAAAGTATTTTATTGTGTTTTGGGGCACTAAATTTAACTTAAGGGCATTTTTCAGTGAAAAATGCCCTTAAGTTAAATCGCATACCAAACTCCCCTCTTCGTTCTGAGGTAGAAGGGGGCGTGGCGGTGCATTGAAGTCAATGGCACCGCAGCCACACACCCCCAACTGCGGTGTAGTCAGTAGTGTGGCAAAACATTGCCTGTGTTTCGGTCCAGTGCGAACGCAAAAAGATAGAGCATGCAGCATTTTTTTGCGTTCTCACTGGACCGGAATGGAGGCAATGTGTTGTCACGCGTCCGATAACACTGCGGATGAGGGGCGTGGCTGCAGTGTCATTGACCTCAATATAACGCCATGCCCCGCCAAGAACGAAGGGGGGGAGTTTACTGTGCGATTGCTGTGCGTTTAAGCAGCTAACGCTTAGGAACGCACCGCAATGGGTGTGAACAAGCCCTAACACCTCCAGGGGTGCTTGCACAGCCAAAACAATAGGACCCCTTTCACAATATTACAACCAGCATGACATACTGTAATGTTATACCAACCCCCCATTCCCCCTCTTCTCCCCCCTCTTCCCTTTCAATTGTTATTAAAAATAAATAAATGTAATAGATACCTGTTAAGATGAAAGTGATGTCCATGCCGACTGCTGGAGAATTACTTCTCTCTCTCTGCTCTCTCGGTGATGTCACTTCCTCTGACTCACACAGTGCCAGCCACGGAGGATCAAAGGAGTGAGAGAGAGAGGGAGAATCGAGCTACTGAAGACAGCGCCACCCAGTGCTCGCTGACAGCCGCTCTCTCCCTGCTACCCACCACTCGCCATGGTGCCACCAAGTACGTTTAAATAATGTGCCTGGGTGAGAAGAGGCCTCCCGCCCGGGCACAGGGTTCAAAACCCGTACTGCCGGGTGATTCCCGTACAGGTGGCAACCCTAACTGCCGCAGCAATTATCACTCCACCTCTGTCAGCAGGCCTGGGGCGGCCGGGTCGCATCTCAAACGGCCCGGTACAGCCCCGCCTCCGGTCCCCCCTCGGCCCCTCCTATTCCTCCACCCGGCCGTTCTGTCGACTAAATTAGGTGGCCACGAATTTCAAGGAGTGGCCACCTAATGTGATAGTTAGGCGGCCACTGACTTGCCTTGCGGTAGCGCCGGGCCTGGATGTATCTCATATTTACGGTGGCAGCTGGCCCTGTTAGACAGTCTCCCGGCAGCTGCCAGGACTCTGTTTACATTTGTAAAGCTGACTGCCGCCAGATTGCTTCCTAAGGGGTCCGGTGAAGTGCGCTCCCCCCGCGAGCGAGAGCAATAATTCCATGGCCAATATTCAGGGATATCACTAAACTGATGACCTGTAGGGGCTTTTAAAGCGTCGCCTATGGACAATTTGGGGTACCGTATTTTGTCGCTATTTCACGGACGCAGGCAATTTGTAACCTGGGCATGTTGGGTATCTATTTACTTTTATATTTTTATATTTTATATTTTACAAAAATAGGTATTATATATCGTGCTTTTAGGCACTTAAATTAACTTAACTGCATTTTTTACAAAATTTTGCAACTGCCATCATTTTATTCTATAGGGTCTTTGCTTTCAGAAAATATATAATGTTTGGGGGTTTAAGTAATTTTCAGGCCTAAAATTTGAATTATAACGTGTGCAAAAAAAAGGCAAAAAAAGGCTGTGGTAGCGAAAAGGGTTACATTCACTTTGCTGTGTATTAACAAATGCCTTATACAACTATGTCTTTAGTAGCAGTTTTATACCAAAGATGGTGTATTGAACTCTGTGTGTTCAAAGGGATTTTCTGATTTAACTTCGGAAATGACAAACAGCATATATAATGTCATAGGAAGGAGTTATATAAAATAACCATTACTTACATGGAGGTTAAAGTCGATCTCTAGCATTATAGATTTTTTTTTGTCTTGGATAGAGTAAGGAGTGGTTAAAACCCCTGTCAGTTTTTTTTTTCTCTGTCCCATGGAGATTTCCCTTCAATTTCTGTCCTGAAGATACAACAGGAAGAGACAGGAAATCTACCCAAACTGACGGGAGATTGCAGCCTCGGATAGTTGTTACCAGAACAGGTGTTCCTATTGAGAGATTTCCTCTGAGGCCAGGTTCACACCTAGGCGTTTTATCTCGTGGATTCCGTCACGCGATAATGCGCAAAACACAAAAACAGATACATGTCAATGGCAACAGTTCACACCTTAGTGTTGTGTTGCGCGTGCAATATTGCCTGTTGTACAAAAAGATGCAGTAGCTATTTTCAGGCAGATGCCATGCGGTTTTGGTCCCATTGACATCTCTATGAATTGAGAACTGAGCAATTTTCGTGCAGATTTTAAAAGCAAAATTGCACAAAACGTGCAAAAATAGCTAAAAACCGCAATCCCCTTGGTGTGAACCACGCCTTACCTTCTGTTCCATTGAAAAGCAAAAACAAATTTGGATTTCCCATCAGTTTATGTCAGGATGTGAATGGTCGCCAGGAGAAGCAGAGAGGGCACAGATGTCTTTTAAAACGTAATAGAATTTCTAACCCTTTCACACACTACTCACTATAAAAAAAAGTTTGGTTATACAACCCCATTTCCCAAAAACTTGGAACGTTGTGTAAAATCTACATAAAAGCAGAATGCAATGATTTGCAAATCTTTTAAACCCATCTTTCATTCACAAATAGAAACATATTCAATGCTAAAACTGAGAAAATGTACCGTTTTAAGAATTGATGGCAGCAACAAGTCTTTTCTCAAACAAGTTGGGACAGGGCAACAAAAAACTGACAAAGTAAGTGATACTAACAAGGAAGAGCTGGAAGAAATAATTAAGTTAATTGGCAACAGGTCAGTAACATGATTAGGTATAAAAAGAGCATCTTAGAGAGCCAGAGTGTCTCAGAAATAAAGATGGGCAGAGGTTCACCAATCTGTGAAAGGCTGCACCCAAAAATTGTCGAACAATTTCATAATTATGTTCCTCAACGTAAAATTGCAAAGTCTTTAAATATATCACTATCCACAGTACATAATATCATCAAAAGATTCAGAGAATCTGGAGAAATCTGTGCGCAAAGGGACAAGGCCGAACCCCAATAGTGGCACTACATTAAAAGCAGGCATGAGTCTGGACATGAGTATGGGAGTGGAGGAGCAGGATACCGAGGTGGGTAGTTGGGTTACCGTTAGAAGGCCGTCTTCTCTTGGCCAAAGCTCATTTAAAATGGTCTATTGCGAAGTCTGTGGTCAGACGAATCGAAATTGGACATTCTTTTTGGCAACCATGGGTTTTGCATCCTCCGGATAAAGAGGAGAGCGACCTTTCAGCTTGTTATCAGCACTCGGTTCAAAAGTTTACATTTCTGATGGTAGTGCGTATGGAATGGGCAGCTTGCACATCTGGAAAGGCACTATCAATGCTGAAAGATACATCCAGGTTTTAGAGCACCATATGCTCCCATCCAGACGATGTCTTTTTAAGGGAAGGCCTTGCATATTGCAGCAGGACAATGGTAAACCGCATACTTCATCCATGACAACAGCATGGCTTCGTAGTAGAGTCCAGGTGCTTAACTGGCCTGCCTGCAGTCCAGAACTTTCACCAATCTAAATTATTTGGGGCATCTTGAAACGAAAAATACAACAAGGAAGATCCAGGACTGTTGAACAGTTAGAATTCAATATACCTCTCCCAAAACTCCAGCGACTGGTCTCCTCAGTTCCCATATGTTTACAGAGTAATGTTAAAAGAAGAGGGGATGCTACAACGTGATAAACATGGCCCTGTCCCAACTTTTTAGAGACGTGTTGCTGCCAACAATTTCAAAATTACCTTATTTGTTTCTTAGAATGGTACATTTTCTCAATTTAAAACATCTGATATGCTTTCTATTTTCTATTATGAATAAAATATGGGTTTGTGAGATTTGCAAATCATTGCATTCTGTTTTTATGTAGATTTTCCACAGCCTCCGAACATTTTTGGATTTGGGGTTGTAGATACACTTTAAATAAAATACAATGTTTACATACACATTCTCCTTTTTATACAATTCATCTGAAATTCATTGAAGTTTTCACACGATCAAATTCACCAGCACTTTATTGGAATTATTTTATTAGCTGTAGAAAATATATAATATATTTACAATTAATTGAAAACAACTAGCCCAATCATGGTTTAGAATTTAATAAGCATGGAAGCAGTTAACATATAGCTGGCAAAACATAGTAAACTATACAGATTTGCTCATAAGTAGCTAAAGCTCCTACAGCTGTTTAATATATAGGTTTGTTGCACAAAAACTCATTGCTGTGATGTGGCAACCATGGTTGTAGCATAAAGTTTAATCAAAACACACAATAGCTCTGTATATTCTCCCAAGGTGATTCCATCTTTCATGTAAGGCTGTGCAGCCCCCATTAGTGCTTTAACTGTGTCCGGGTGTTTTGGATTCTGGAAGAGGAAATATATTTTGAAATATTGTTGTAAACAGATTTTATAGAAAAATACAGAAAATACTGTATTATCTGCAGTAATACTTCAAACTATTCCTATACCAATATAGCTTTTTAAGCATAAGCTAAACTCTGTATTTGTTAGCATTAGATACATAAGTGCCAATGAGACACATTTATGTGTATACATGTATACGGTACATTGTTATGTATGGGAGGCTTATTTGCTATCTAACATTCTACACTTTTAAATTATCCTAGAAAATGGTAAAAAATGCAGCTGATTAGAATATAGACAAATAAGGGTTTTGCAAACGGGGCATTGGTTATTTTTTTGTATTTATTTGGTTACCTGGCCAGTTGAAG
>NW_017307689.1:314468-353059 GCF_000935625.1 Nanorana parkeri
AAACCCTAACTATTTTTTTCAGTTTTGTACCTAGCAGGAGAGTGGCACAGTGGCTTCGGTTAGGTAAAAGAGCAGCTACACGTGGTGGTGGCTATAGACAATGGAGTCTCTTCCTTAGCAGCTACTTGTGGTACAGGCAGTCCCCGTGTTACGAACAAGATAGGGACTGTAGGTTTTTTTTCTTAAGTTGAATTTGTATGTAAATTGGAGCAGGTAAATTTTTTAGGTGCAACTCCAGCCAAAAAAACATTTTTTAGTTTTGGATAGCATAGGGAAGGCTTAACCCCCTGTAACATTTGTTTTGCTGTCCTCACACTGGCTCTAGTCCCACACCATACTGACAAAAACTAAAAAAATAATAATTTGCATGGTGTTTTACTTTAACCACCTGCTGTCCGGCCCTTGTAATTAAACGGCCGGACAGCGGCTTCTTGAATGCGGGTGGGCGTTTTTAAACGTTCCTGCCCGCCGTTAGGCGGCGCGCATGAGCGGGAAATCAGCCTGCAATGTAAACAGCCGGCGATGGCTGTTTACATACAAGCGTTCGGGCGTCTGTAGAGACGCCTGATCGCTTGTAATATGCGTGCGTACCTTTGATCTGTGTATTACATCACTTCCTGCATTCAGTGTCACTCTCCGGTACAGAAACCGGAGAGAAGCTGGTGAAGCAGGTGTTTGCTTCATCAGCTTCTCTGGGGGGTCCCTAGGTGACATTAGGGGTCTTAAAAACCCCTGATGTCTCCATAAAGAGGACCTGTCACTGAAAATTGGCTATCACAAAGGGGGCTTGTTAGTCCAGCAATAAAGTTAAGTGAATTTTTTTTTTTTTAAAGAATTAGTTACAAAAAAAATAAGTCAAACATATAAAAGGTAATTAAAATAATTAATTTTTTTTTTAGGTCCCCCGCCCCCCACATACACATGCAAACATGCGTTGAGTGCGTAAACGACTATTGCATCCATTACGCCGCACATGTTACGTATCACCGCAAACGTCGAGAGCAATAATTCTAGGGCCATCAACCACAGATAACACTAACCTGATGAGCGGTAAAAGCTTTTAAAGTGTCGCCTATGGCCAATTTTGGGTAGTTTTTGTGAGTTCGCGAACACGCAATTTTAAAGCTTAACATGTTTGGTGACTATTTACCCGACGTGATCCCGTCTTTTATATTTTGCCAAAAATGTGGGTAATAATAACTGTTTTATAACATAACGTAGGGAAACAGTTTTTTCCCCAAACTTTTTGGTACTTTTTTCATTATATAGTAAAAAATTCAAACCCCAGTGGTGATTAAATACCACCAAGAAAGCTCTATCTGTCCCCCAAAAAATGGTATAAAATTAATTTCAGTACAGCGTTGCATGACGGAATAAAGGTCAGTCAAAGTACTGAAGCGCTGAATACTGAAAAATGGCCTGAACAGGAAGGGGGGTGTAAACACCCCGGTCAGCAAGTGGTTAAATGCAACTTGGACAGATGTTTGTACACAGAGCTGTTGCTAGCTCTTTTAGCGCCCGAGGCAAGAACAAAGAAGTTACCCAGCGTCGCGCATGATGTCATGCGCCCCGCCTCCAGGATTTAAATGTATTTTTAATTTTAATTTTTTTTTTTTTTTCTGTTTTACTTCTTCGGGGAAATATTAGGGGTCTAAACAGACCCCTGATATTTCCCTTTTTAAAATAGAAAAAGAAATGGAGGACACAGAGTCCTCAATCTCCTCTTTTTCTGCAGCATCTATTCTAAATGAATGGAAAGTACAGAGGCTTCTCATTCATTCAGAAACTATTTACTATCGTCAAGTTTCTGAATGGGGAGAAGCCTCTGTACTGAGTGCTACTACCCATTGAGAAAGTAATGAATGAACAAGAAGTGATGTAATACACTTCCTGTTCATTCATAACTGGGGACACATAGCACTATGTGTTCCCAGTTATTTGCAAACACTGGAGTGATCAGATGATACATGGAGTGATCAGATGAACATAAACCTCTTAATGCTTGTGAGTAACAGTATTTTTGCTTTTTGGTGACTATATCAAACTGGGCTAGTTTGGCCCACTGATCATTAGACATATTTCAGGGGCCATGGAGCAGTCAAGATATGCTGTAACCATCCAGTGTATTTAATGCATATTGCACTGCTCCAGAAGCTCTTTCTGTAGACACAGCATGAAAGAACGAATTAAACAGGGGCCTTCTTGCAACTAAAGGAAGCAACCATTTTGTCAGAAAAAACATTGATGAGCTGGGGGCAGGGAATTGATTAATGCTGTTTGAAGAACTCCAGAAATTTGTTTTAGTAACCCTTGCAGTGGGGCTACCCCGCACCGCAAGGGTTAAATGCTTCCTTGTGTCTAGGTGCTAAAATAACAAAGATATACAGGGTTATTCACTAAAAGATGAAGAAGAAGGCAGGAGAAGTGAACAATCTAGGCTAAAATAGCGGCACTGGAATGTGAGCTGAATTAGAGAATTTTTAAATATCAGCTATTTTGGCCTAGATTGTTCACTCCTCCTGCCTTCTCCAAACTCTTCACCTTTTAGTGAATAACCCTAATAGTCACCCGAAGCTTTGAGCCAGCCAGTCGTCATGGTGTTCCCTCCAGTCTGTCTCCCCTTCCCTGCAGCATTATAATCTTCCTCAGCGTCCCCACGTCTATACACTGTGTATAGATGTTGATGATTTACTGGACCTTAGACTGCTGCTGAGAAGGGGGAGAGACATTCCAGGGACTGGTGTAAGAAGAAGCCGGCTTGGAGCTTTGGGCGAGTGCAGGGGGTAGACTCACTGCAAGAGTTAATAAAACATTTCCTGGAGTTCTACTGTTCAATATGTGAGAGTAGACATGTAAAGGCTAGTTATAGATTCATGCAGGTACCATGTTTTTTCTAGTTTAACTATAACGAATTTCGGCCGGACTACCGCTAACGAATTTTGGGAAATCGGGAATTCGGATTCGTTTGCATTCGTCTTAGCTGTAATTCGGAATTCGGATGCAACCCGAATCTCCGAAAATTTGTTCGAAACGAATTTCGGAACGAACCGAATCGCACATGTCTATGGGAGAGCATTTATTGCTGAAACATCAAAGCACACACAGAAAAAATAATATCTTCACAGTCTGGTGATTGCTAAAAGTTATAGACGGCGGCCCATTAAAGTGGTTAAAACAAGAACTGCAGCCGTGTTCTTGGTACCGCTTTTAACAGCAGGCGATTGCTGTTAATGTACAAGCGATCTGGCGTCTTCCCCGGGCACCGCTGTCCCCGTGCGGCGCCCGGGACCGGCTCGGCGGGTCTCCCCGCAATGATCGGAGAGAGATTCAGTGGCTTCCAGCCGCTGATCTCTCCTCCGATCACTGGACCCGGAAGTGATGTGTATTACATCACTTCCGGTGTCACTGTACACAGTCTCCGGCTCTTAGAGCCAGGAGATGAAGCTGGGGAAGCAGATCTATGCTTCCCCAGCTTCTTTGGGGTCCCTAGGTGAAATTAGGGGTCTGAAAGACCCCTGATGTCTCCATAAAGAGGCCCTGTCACACCCTATCTTCTATAACATAGGGTGCTTGTCAGCCCCCTATGTAATAGCAATAGGGTTAGTGTAAAAAAAAAAAAAAAATAAAGTGTTTAAAAGTTATAAAAATGAAAGTAACAAAATAAAAAATGCAAACATTTTTTTAAAAAAGTCCGTTACCCCCACGTGCTCGCACATACACATGCGTCGGTGCACCTATGTGCGAAAACAACAATTGCGCTACACATGTTGCATATCGCCGCGAACGTCGGAGAGAGAGCAATAATTCTAGCACTCTATGTTCCCTATGGAAAATTTTGGGTATTTACTTTTTTTGCGGCTTCTCAGGGGAACGCAATTTTAGGGTTCGACATGTTGGGTATCTTTTTACCCGGCGTGACCCTATCTTTTATACTTTACCAAAAAAATGGGTATTATTTTATGTTTCTGTGCACTAAATTTTAATTTAGTTTCTTTTTTCTTAAAAATACTGGTTTGATAAACATTTGCGCCAAAACTGTGCGACGTAAAAAATTGCAACTAGCATTTTTTTTATTCTACAGGGCCTCTGCTTTCAGAACATATATCATGGTTTGCGGGTCTGAATCTGTTTTCTAGCCAAAAATTTATATTTTATCATTTGCGCACAAATAGTAAGAAAATGCCCCGGACAGCAAGTAGTTAACTAAGAGTTTGACACCTAGGAACTATTCTTTAAGGTGGCCATACACTCTACAACCATCGCAAGACTTTAGTCTTGCGATGGTTGTACAGGGATTAAAAAAACGTACGATCTGCCTATCTTGGACAGGCAGATCGCACTCTCGATCATCGCAAGCCCGCCCCCCTGAGGGGCGGGCTTCCGATGACCGCAATGCTGAACGGGCAGTGTGCGCTCGGCATTTGTCTTCCGAGCACCGTTCTAACCAGCCGAGAATCGTACGATTCCCGGCTGGTTTTCGAACATGCTGGTTCGACAGAAGACGTGCGACCGTACAGGAGAAACGGTCGCACGTCTCCGTTCACACTGCTCGATTATCGTACGAAAAACCGATCGCATACGATTATCGTACGATAATCGTGCAGTGTATGGGCACCTTTAGGGGGATTTCTTGTTAATTGATTTATTTAATTAGCATGTTTTAATTAATGTTTGTTTTTTTTTAATTGTGGCAAGGGGAGTCTGGATCAGGCCAGGGAAGACCAGACTTGCTCCATTTTCCCCAAGCATTTCTGCAGAAACAAGTCACTTAACATTGTTTTGTTTATATATGCCTGGAATTTGTTGTTCAGTTAAAGTGTATTTCCACTTCTGCAGCCAAATTTGAGAAACACCCACTATATGTTTGTTACATGTTCTTATTCACACAGCATAACTAAAATTACTTTTTTTTTAATTTCTTACTTTTTAGATGTAGCAAGCCTTTGCAAGCTTTTCTCTCAATTTCTAAGAGACAAAAAAATGGCTGTGCCTATAGAAAGACTAGGGAGTTTACAAATCAAGCTTACAACCATAATGAGATCTACCAGCACAGTTCACAAAGGGTTAATTATGTTAAATTAACCCGTCCAGCCCACCTTCCATTCCAGAGCAAGATTCAGTACAGACAACAACTTTTCCTTCAGAAAAAAAAATGATGCCATGTGAATGAGAACATGTAACAAATATAAAATATGTTGTAGGTGTTATCCAAGTGTGGCTGTAAGTGGAAATACACTCGAAATGCTCCATCATCATCATGTCCAATGTGCATCTAGCAACCTTACAACAGACCATCTAAATAACAGTTGATAAATATAGTGATTGTAATATAACTACAATTATGTTCGTTATACCTAAGGGAGAGAAAAGCAGCTTTAAGACTCTGAAAGGTACTCACATTGATCAATTTATCAAAGTTGTCATGAACTATTTTTTTAAAATCTTCTCCTGATACTTTTCCATCTGGCTTAACATTCTTGGTGAACTCCTCAAAAAGCTTTTTTAAACCTTCCAAGATAGGTGCGCACATTGTGAAGCTGTGATTTGGCAGTCCTGCAATATAAAAGATATTTACACTGAAACACACTGGGGTTGATTTACTAACCTTATAAACACGCCACAAACAAGTATACACCTCTGTAGTGTGTTCCCTCCCAGCATGATCTATTGGTGGAATCTAGACACCTTTGTAGTGTGTACACACCCAGCAGGTGTGTTGTGCAAAGCCCTGCATGAATTGCAAGGTGATGTTGTGTAAATTAGCTCTACATTGTGTTGCTTGCGTTGATGAATGCAGGAATGTAAATGCATGAGCTAACCATTTTTGTCTAAACTGTGAAGCAGCATTATATATGCATCATGTGCATGATTTTTCCATATATGGCATTAGTGGAAATATGCTTTTAGAGACTTTTTGGTTGATAAATACGTTTTGCTGTGTAAAAATCACACGCACCTAGTGCGTGTGTGTGTTTAGGTTAGTAAATCACCCCCACAGAATGGAACTCCAGCAAAATGATAAACTGTCCATTGCAATGCTGCAAATATAAATGCATATTAACATTAGTTTAATTTTTCATAGCCATAGATTATATAAAAACATTACCTAGGGATCCTGCAATTCCCCGGAATATGATCTTACTTCCTGTGCTGGGCCGACAATGCTATTAACCCTTTCGCTGCAGAGCCCTCCGGAACATTTTTCAAATCAGCTGGCCAAGCCATTTTTGAATTTTCTGCAATTTTTTCCTATTGGTTTGATTTTCAACTGCTGCGTTGCTAGCGTTTGTAAAAGACCCCCCAAACCATATATTTTCTGAAAGCGCAGGCCACTAGCCAAATGGCTGATCCCCCGGAAACATTGCTGCAGTGCACATGTGCTGTAACTTTTTACAAAGCTCCAGCACCTCTCAGTCTCTTCCAGTTCTCATGTGCCGAGCTTCTACTAAACTCCGGGATTACTGTCTCATTCTCATTTCGCCGACATTCTTTACTGAGCTCTGGTACCGCTCAGTCACCTACAGCTCTTCCCCTTTTCCCTCCCAGCAGTGTACATTTTGTCGACTAATAATTTTCATCATAGTTTTCATCAACAACACTTTTTCAGTGACTAAAACTAAATAAAAACTAAGTTATGACTAAAACTATAACGAAAATATATTTACATTTTAGTCAACTAACTAAAACTAGACTAAAATGTTAGGGAGAGACGATTTGAGAAGAGATCCAATCTCTGTCGACTTCCAGTGCCGTTTCCATACTGAATGGACGGCTAAAAGATAATATAAGCTGGAGCAGACCAAGGAATGTCCATTCGCTGATCTGCTCTGTGATCACTGAAGCATGAAGAGCTCTCAGGCCTTCCAGGTTCAGATGGCAGAAGCCAGCTGAAGTGCCGGGTATACAGACTATCAAGCACATACTTGTGCTTGATTATCTGTATTGGAGGGCAGGAGAGACATCAGAGGTCTGATAGATTACACGTTTCCATAAAGAGAACCTGTCACCTCCAAATGCTGTCACATATGGGGCTTGTTAACCTCTTTGTGATAGGAAAAGTTAAGTGAAAAAAATATTTAAAAAGGTGATAAAAAAAGTAAAGAATACTAAAATAAAAAAATATAAAAAGCTGCCCCTGCCATCTGATTCTAACGAACATGTGAGTGTAAAGGTGGCCATACACTTTACAACCATCGCAAGACCTTAGTCTTGCGATGGTTGTAAAGTACTTAAAAAAACGTACAATCTGCCCATCTTGGACAGGCAGATCGTACTTGCGATCATCGCAAGCCCGCCCCCTTGAGGGGTGGGCTTGCGATGACTGCAATGAGGGGCGGGCTTGCAAGCACGGCAAACGGGCAGTGTGCGCGTGCGCACACCGGCCCGTTCGTCAGTTGTCGAACAAGCAGGCCACTCACTCGCCGAGAATCGTACGATTCCCGGCGGGTTTTCCAGTCTGCTTGTTCGATGGAAGACGTGCGACCGTACAGTAGAAACGGTTGCACGCCTTCCATACACTGTACGATTCTCGTACGATCGCGGGATTTCCCGCGATTCTCGTACGAGAATCGTACAGTGTATGGGCACCTTTAGTCATGCACGTGTATGTAAACTGGTGTGGGGAGGAATAAAAAATTAAAAAAAGAAATAAACAGTGTGATGCGACGGGATCAGCACATTAGCACTGTGCCTGGGAACACACACCAGCAAATAAAATTTCTTGCAGGCGACAGGAGGAATCTTTAGCCTGAAATTTGATAACAATTTACACCTTTGTCTAAATATAGTACCCCAAACAATATACACCTGTTTCATGAGTTTATGGCTAAAGGTGCCGATACACCTTACAATTATCTGCAGATTTTCTGTGGTCAGACGGAAAAAGTGCAACAGATTGGCCCAGGTGGAGATTACTCCATCCTGTAGAAAGTGTAGATGGAGGAATTTTTTTCACCTTTTCCATCTGACCACAGAAAATCTGCATATAATTGTAAGGTGTATGGCCAGCTTTATGGTGATTGGATCAGGATGACTAAGTTACCCATGTTGATATAAATGCTGGAGTATGTTCCTGACCTGGTCTGAACTAAGGAAGCCACTTGAATGAGTGGTGACATATCTTCAACATACAGAACAAGTCCAGTTAAATGTGACTACCTACTACTAGCTATACCATTACTTGGATAAAAAAAAAATCTTTGCATACTTCTTAAATTAATTTTTTTAGTTTGACAAATAGTCATGTTCCTCGGCTTAATCTAGTGATCATATTGCACTGCAGATATAAAACTTAGATGTTCACAGAGCTATTCGCACTGTGAACATTTTATAAATACACCACTTAAAGTCTAGCAGATCCAAACCTACCAGTATTCCCCACACTGGAACCATTTTTTCAAACATGCGTCATCAAAGGATGATTGTTTTTTTCATGGGGTATCTGTAAAAATCCTATTTTGACACCTTCTTGAAACACCCTAAAAACAAAGCTGCAAGCTTTTGTTCCACCCAACTGCCGATTATTAATTAGTTGCTCAGGGGGTGCACAGGCTTCTCCTTGAAAATCATCACTCCAGAGTCCAGCAGAACATGGTTGCTGCTATCGTCTTTCATACAAATGGACATTTTGTACAGATTTTACAGCGATTGCTGTGCACCACAATTGGTGTGAATGGTATTCTTACCAGGATATGTTTTTTTTTTATACATCGAGAATGAGTAAGTGCTAAAACAAATTGTGCTAGAAAATGGACAGGAGGGTCTGAGAGATGTACTAGTAATGGAGCTGGATTTTTACAAATCATATCTCGGGGGTTCAAACATTTTAGGAACTAGAAACACACATGTGGACACTGCCTGTGCACTATATCATAGTTTGTTTTGTGGGTTGTAGCTAGTCCAATGTCTATGACTGGTTAATAGCTTCCAGTTTCCAGTATATAGGAACAAGAGGTTATACTGTGCATTCTATACTTCTGAACTGTGCTTTCTTTACTATTGAACTGTGCGTTCTATACTGCTGAACTGTGCGTTCTTTACTATTGAACTCTGCATTCTATACTGGTGAACTGTGCATTACTGGTCAACTGTGCTTTATATACTGGTGAACTGTGCGTTACTGTTGAACTGTGCATTCTTTACTGTTGAACTGTGCATTCTACACTGGTGAACTGTGTGTTCTTTGCTATTGAACTGTGCGTTCTATACTGCTGAACTGTGCGCTCTATACTATTGAACTGTGCGTTCTTTACTATTGAACTGTGTGTTCTTTACTACTGATCTGTGCTTCCGTATGATGAACGCACTGTACCGTGCAATCGGACCTACCCTGCGCTCTGTTGTGGGAGGTGCATTGCGGTACCATTTGTTGGTAGATCTTGTTAAGCTGGACACTTGAAAAGTAGATCTTAACACAAAAAAATTGTGGGCACCCCTGTTTTAGTCTGTAACACACTTTTCAGTGCACAGAAATTCAAACACAATTTTCTCCCCCAAAAGAGATGCATAAGCAAATCATTCCAAAGGCCTGAAAAATTTAGTTTATGGCACTAATATGATTCTTTTGTGAAAATGATTTTCATAATATGGGCATTTGCAGAAAAATCTGCAGTTCATTATAAATTGCTTTGCCTTTAGTGCATAAATCAGCATGCATATATTCAGGACCATCTGAGAATCGTCATACGATGAAAAAGCTAAGATTAGCTTAAAGTGTATTTTCACTTTTGCAGCCAAATTGGGATAACACCTATTTAATAATTGTTACATGTTCCCATTCACATAGCATGAGCTAAAAAAAATGCTTGCAGTTTAAATTGCCTTTATTTGGGTTAGGGTTGTAGGGTTAACATTTTGACTTCTCTTTCTTTGTAATGTTAGGAGGGGCTGTGAGGGGTTAAAGGTTTACAATCCTGGCTTCTACATTGTATGTTAATGAAGTTAATGAGAGAAACACAATCCTCAAATTTTAGTCCTAAGTCTTTCTATAAGGATAGCTCAGTGTGAAGGTGCTTAGAAAATCACGGCTGGCTCCGTCCAGCTGTTATTTGCGTGGAGATCGGTCGGCTTCAGCCGACCTTTCTCCTCGCTTCGTCTGTCACTGCGGCTCAGCCGAGCCAAAGCATTTGGCTGCCTTCGGCTTCTGTATGGGCTATTGTGAATAGCACGCACAGCAGCCCTTCGGTTCGACTGAACCGAAGGGCAGAGGCGGCCGAAGCGAGCTGAACGATCAGCCTAAGCTATGGCTAAATCCTTCGGCTCTTTAAGGAATAACCCTTTAACTGCTTGAAGACCAGGTGTTTAGATCCCCTACCTGGCCAGGCCATTTTTCAGTGTTCAGCGCTGCGGTACTTTGACTGACATTTATTCCGTCAAGCAACGCTGTACTGAAATGAATTTTATACCAATTTTGAATGATTCAATACACTCTGCTGATACCACTGAAGAGAGTTCCACAATTTTACTACTCTAAAAGAAAAGAAGCCCCTAAGCCCCTTGTGGTTAAGTCTTTTTCTCCTCCAATTTTAGGTGGTTGCCTCTAGTCTTTAGGGAGTTTACAGTTTATTACTGATATTGCCATCACTAATTTGTACATCAAAATCATATCCCCTCTTAATTGCCTCACTTCTAGAGTGAACAAGTTTACATTTAGCAACCTTGTCACATAGCTTTGGTTCTCCAGCCCCTAAAATAGTTTTGGACCCTCTCCATCTCAAGGACATCCTTTATGTGAACTGGTGAGCAAAATTGAACCGCATACTAAGATAAGGCCAAACCAGTATTTTGTAAAGTGGCAAAATTATTGCTTTGTCTCTACAGTACATTCCCTTTTTAATGCATGACAGTACACTGCTAGATTTGTTTGCTGCAGCCTGGCATTGCATGCTATTGTTAATTCTGCAGTCAACTATGACCCCCACATCTTTTTCCACTTCTGATTTCCCTAGTGGAGTTCCTGTTTTTAACCCCAAAATGCATTACTTTACATTTTTCAACATTAAACCTCATCTGCCGCATAGCTGCCTACTCCCCTATTTTATCCAGGTCCTTCTGTAATGTTATTATGTCTAAGCTCGTGTCCATTACCCTCCCAATTTTAGTATCATCAGCAAACACAGAAACATGGCTATTAACCCCTTCCCAAATATCATTAATAAACAGGTTAAACAGTATTGGGCCTAGCACAGAACCCTGGGGCACACCATTCTCGACCTTAGACCATTTTGAAAAAGAGCCATTTCCTGATGCTCTCTGGACACGTCCCTGAAGCCAGTTCTCTATCCTTGTACACACCATTTCATCTATGCCCATAGATTGCAGCTTGTGCATTAAGCGATTATGTGGTGAAGTGTCAAAAGCTTTTACAAAATCCAGGCACACTACATCCAGTGGCTTTCCTCCATCTAGGTTTCTACTCCCCTCCTTATAGAATGTTAGTAGGTTGGTCTGGCAAGAACGGTCCTCTATAAATCAATGCTGATTGGGAATTATACCATTGTCATGAACAAAATCCATTAAATAGTCCTTTATCATTCCCTCAAACAATTTGCATATTATTGATGTTAAACTGACTGATCTGTAGTTCCCCGCCTGGCATCCTGAACCTTTTTTGAATATAGGTACTACTACCGCTGCTTTACGTCACTTTTTACCCTTCCAGTCAGTATGGAGTATTGAAAATTAGGAATAATGGTCTTTTTATAACCTGGCTGAACTCTTTAAGTACCCTTGGGTGCAGGTGTGACGATTCCCCTTGGGGACAGGCCGCCTCGGTCCTGCCGGCTTCCATGACGGCCGCTCCGTGTTCCACTGTGGAACGCGGAAGCCGCTCGACTTCCTGGTTGTGACGCGAGCGGCTTGCGTTCCACGGTGGAACGCGGAAGTCACTCGTTCCGGCCGGCGCCTCCTCCCACATCCTGGGGCTATTTAAAGCCCCAGCTGAGGCAGCATGGCGTTCAACAATTGGGCTCTGAACGCCTGCTAACTACTGAACCCCGCATCACTGGACTTCGACTCTTCAAGTGCCTGATCACCATCCAGCTGGACCCACACCCTGTACCACGCTGCTCTGCCACCCCTCCAAACAGCAAGTATCGCTCCACTGGGAGCCTATTACAAACTGTCAGCTGCCATACCCATACAAGATTGTGCTGCTCTTTACAATTGATACCTGTTTGTGGGGAGAATCTATTGTTCATTGGGACACCAGTTTAGTCATACTACATCAGCAAGAAGAGAAGTCCACCTTTGATCCCTATACCATAACCTTAGATGGTGTTATGAGGAAATAGCCCATTTTATATTTCTGGTTAACCCCTGGCTATGATGCAAGAGTCTCAAACTCCCCCTTAAGACTGGGAGTGACGCCTGAGACTCACGCCTGAGAAGCCAAATATCCATAAACGCCATTATATCCCCTCCGCAGTTGCGTTCCCGTGCTATCGCTTACAGTAGACGTGACAGAATTGTTGAACCCCTTTTGTAAAAAAGGAAAGAAATGGAGCCAGCGGAGTTGGCTAGACACCTGGTTACCTTATCCCAAAGGGTGGAGACCTTGACCACCTCCATGCAGGACCTCCAACTTGAGAACCAGAGGTTGCGCACCTTGGTCCACCAAAACACAGACGCAGCTCGGGGTCGTGAGGGTCCCGAACCCAAAGTTTGTGCTCCGGAGCCTTTCTCGGGGGAAAGAAAGGACTTCAGACAGTTTATCAGTTCCTGTAGATTGCTATTCGACCTACGCCCTAGGACCTACAACAACGACCGCATAAAGGTCATGACCCTGATCTCCTACCTAAAGGGGTAACCAAGGGCTTGGGCAGAGACCTACCTTCAAGAGGACAATGACTTGCTGGATTCCTTCCCCCAGTTCCTGGAGGCGATGGGCCGCCTGTATGAGGATGCCAGCAAACAATTAACTGCTGAAACAGCGATAAGGGGCCTCAAGCAAGGTAGATGACTGGTTGAGGACTATATAGCTGAATTCAAGAGATGGGCCAGAGAAACGGAGTGGAACAACATCAGCCTCAGAAATCAGTTCCGCCTCGGCCTCTCCGAGGCGTTGAAAGATGAGCTTGCCCGTGATGCACTGCCCCACTCCCTGGATGAGCTAATTCATCGCTCCGTGACTATCGATCGACGTCTTCGGGAAAGAAAGGCGGAAAGGGTCTACAGCAACCCCCCTCCCTTCAGAAGAGCTTGATCACCTCAGAAAGATGAGGCCATGGAGGTCGGAGCGTTACGGGGTCCTCTCTCGTCTTCCGAGAAGATTAGACGATGTTCGCTCAACCTGTGCCTTTACTGCGCCTCACCCGACCATACCGTGGCCAGCTGTCCACTAGTAAAGAAGAAGACCGAAGGTAAACTCTCTCACATTTGCAAAACCTTACCTCTACGTTTCTCTCACCTTACAGTGGGATCTAGAGAGGATCGTCGTTGAGGCGATGGTGGATACCAGGGCCAGCGGTAACTTTATTGATCAAACCCTCGTACAGCTGAATAAAATACCCCACGTGTTAAAGCAAAAACCGGTGTCAGTGAGTTTCCTTGACGGGTCTACTTCAGCTTCTGGGCCAATTACATCCCACACTCAGCCACTGTTGGTGACCTGTGGAGAGAGGCATACCGAATACCTTGTGTTCGATGTGATTCCCCATAGTGTTGGGCTTGCCCTGGGTGACTCTCCACCAGCCCACTATACTGTGGTTGGAGGGAACAGTTCTGTTGAAGTCTCCGTACTGTACGGAGACATGTTACCCTGTCTCGGCCATCATGCTGAGCATGTCAGAGATCACACCACCTTATCTTCTTGAGTTCTCTGACGTCTTCAGCAAACAGTTGGCAGAGACGTTACCGCCTCATAGGCCCTATGACTGCCCCATCGACCTATTTCCGGGCAGTCCCATCCCTTCCGGACGTGTTTATCCTCTCTCACAACCGGAATTAGTGCACCTAAAGTCATACCTGGATGACAATCTCAAGAAAGGGTTCATCAGACCATCCACCTCCCCTGCTAGTGCAGGGATGTTCTTCGTCAAAAATAAAGATGGCACCTTGCGGCCCATAATCAACTACCGGGGCTCAACAAAATAACCGTTAAAAACCGGTACCCTCTCCCTCTTATCCCCGAACTCATCGAGAGGTTACAGACTGCCCGAATCTATACCAAACTGGATCTCCGAGGAGCGTACAATCTCATACGGATTCGGGCGGGAGACGAGTGGAAAACCGCCTTCAAGACTAGATACGGTCTGTTCGAGTACACTGTGATGCCATTTGGGTTGTAATGCCCCTGCCACCTTTCAACATTTTGTGAATGACATCTTCAGAGACCTATTAGACGTCTGTGTCATTATCTACCTGGATGACATCCTAGTGTACTCGAGCTGTCCAGTAGAGCATCGAAAACATGTCCGATGCGTTCTGGCACGCCTGCGGGCCCACTCATTGTACGTCAAGCTGGAGAAATGTGTTTTCGAACAGTCGGCTATATCCTTCCTAGGGTACAATATCACCCCTGACGGCATCCAAATGGACCAGTCTAAAGTCAAATGCATTCTCGAGTGGCCGGTTCCCAGCTCCAGGAAGGCACTCCAAAGATTCCTGGGGTTCTTGAATTACTACCGGAAGTTCATAAAAAACTTCTCCGAGATTGTCAAACCCCTGACGAGGCTAACCAGTCCCAAGATACCCTACTCCTGGAGCAGGGAGACCCAGGAAGCGTTCGATAACCTCAAACTAAGATTTACCACCGCTCCTATTCTCCAACTACCAGACCCCGAATTCCACTACGTTCTAGAGGTGGATGCCTCTCACCTCGCCCTGGGGGCCATCCTCTCGCAGCATCCATCACACGCGGAGCCTCTGCATCCAGTCGCCTTTTTCTCTCGAACCTTGAACCCCGCCGAGAAAAATTATCCCATCGGTGAGAAAGAACTACTGGCCATTAAAGACGCCTTGGTAAATTGGAGGCACCTCCTGGAAGGAACCAAACACCCAATTACCATTCTCACAGACCACCGCAACCTCCAGTTCCTCCGAACCTGTAAGACGATGTCTGGCCGTCAAGTCAGATGGAGCCTTCTGTTTGACCGCTTCAACTTCCACATCTCCTATGGTCCTGGATCGAGAAACGGGAAAGCGGATTCACTGTCTCGCATAACGGAAGAAGGGGCAGATCCCGATCAGCCTGCCTTCCTTATTCCCCCTGAGCGTTTCCTTGGACTCACCACTCAGTTCACACAGAGGCTAAAAAAGGCCCTTTCCACCAGAGACTCCCCTCTTCCCGCTGGGCTCTCTCAAGGAGAAGATGGTCTATCCTTCAAAGGAGAGAGGTTATACGTACCACCCACGATGCAAACCTCGGTACTCCGCCTCATGCACGATAACCCTCTAGCCGGGCACCGGGAGTGACGCCTGAGACTCACGCCTGAGAAGCCAAATATCCATAAACGCCATTATATCCCCTCCGCAGTTGCGTTCCCGTGCTATCGCTTACAGTAGACGTGACAGCAGGTTATCTGCTCCTAATTATTTACTATTGTAAGTTTCTCTAGTCTTTGTTGAACCCCAGCTACCGTCAACCACTGCGGTATATTACGCACTAAGCTACTCACATTCTTATCTCCATTAAAACCCGTCTTGTTCTACAGTGTATACTGAGTAGAAACATTTATTTAATACCTCAGCCTTCTCCCTGTCATTTTTGATTAATCTCCCATGCTCATCTTTTATTGGGCCTACCTGCTCCTTTGTTACCTTTTTACGGTTTATATATTGGAAGAATATTTTGGGGTTCTTCTTACTAACTGTGGCAATATGTTTTTCGTAATCTATTTTAGCTGCCCGGATTGCACTTTTACATCTCTTATGACATTCCTTGTAGTTCTGGAATGCCAATGCAGTCCCCTCCATCTTAATTTTTTTTAATGCCAGCTTCCTTTCATTGATATGATGTTTTACCATTATATTTAGCCATGCAGGTTTAGCTCTCTTTCTTTTATTTTTGTTGCCCAATGGTATGCACTTGCTAATGGCATTGTGCAATGTATTCTTAAAACAATCCCACTTCTCATCAGTGTTCATGGTTAAAAAATAATTTGTCCCACCACTCGGACTTCGAGACCCCAGCCTGGATGGCTTTGAAGACTACGCTCGTGCGCCCCACGTCAGTTGCCAACCTCCTATGGCTAGCCCCGAAACAGAGACCAACAATATCCAACCCGATTACGTCCCACTCCCTACGACTTTAGGACTCAGTTAAAACTTCTCATGGCCTTCTCTCCCCTGACTTGCCTCTCATGTCCTTTCTGGCAAACCCCCTCTTCACCCCTCCCTCGCAACATCTGGTACGATTATCTGCGCGGTCAGAACGCAACCTTACCACCCTCCGACAACTAAGGACCGCCACAGGAATTAAATCCTTCCCATACCTCCAAGAGCATACCCAACTCCCAAGTAGGGAAATCTTCAGATACCTCCAGATCAAACATTTAGTTACCGCTTTTACGCCACAGCAACCCAATCCCGTACGGCTCTCTCCATTTGAGAGGGTTTGCCACGCCAACCCACACACCCCGGGACTCATCTCACTCCTCTACGCCGCACTGATCTCCCCCACAGGTATGCCTCCTCCTTCCTATGTCCTCCAATGGGAAAAGGACCTAGAGTCCCCCATTGACGGAGACATCTGGCAACAATCTTGGGCAAATACTAAGTCCAGCTTGCGCTGTGCAAGCATGTTGGAAATTAACTACAAGGTCCTCATGCGTCGGTACATGGTACCTGCCAGAGTGGCTATCTATAACCCTAATTGCTCCCCTAACTGCTTTCGTGGCTGTCCAGAACCAGGCACCTTTTTCCACATATGGTGGAGCTGTCCTCAAGCTTCGACCTTTTGGGATGACGTGTTCGCCCACCTGTCGTCACTGTTCTCAGAACCCCTCACCAAAGACCCATTTTTCGCATTGCTTAAATGTAAACCTGAAGGTCTCCTCTGTAAACAATTTAGTCTCTCCATGCATGTATGTACATCTGCAAAGAGTGAAATTGCTAAAAATTGGCTAACAAAGCCCCTCAGTATCCACAGTGTAACCAACCACATCAACTGGGTTATGTCACAGGAAAAAAGAACAGCTCAACTCAATGACCATATGAGCAAATTTGAAAATACCTGGTCTCCCTGGATTGACAAGTACTTCGCCTCACCTACCTTGCGCCGACTCTATACTATATAATTTATTTTCAATACCCTGCTAGACATATAACACTTACGTGCAACCCGGAAACTTCTCTCTCTCTTCCTTCTCCCCTCCTGCCTGTCTTTCCTCTGTCTTCCACTGTCCCCCTCCCCCCCTTTCGTATTGTCTGTTAGTCTTGTCAGGTGCCTCATTTTGACACGCTCGGACGCCCATAATGGGTGCAGCCACTGGGTACATCCCAATCAGAGCGCCTGCCAACTTTCTACACGCTGAGTCGCTACTAGCACCTTTGGGAGTAGAGCCCTGAGCTAAAATTTTCGAGCGCACGACATAGCGAATGGTAGTGGAGCCTTCTCCACACTCACCATAGTAGATGTATGCTGTACGCCAGAGCTCTGCTGTAGGAATGTATGCCTGAAACGTAAAATCTATAATACCCATCGATAACATACATGTACCATCGAAAGTCTTCAAACTATTGTACTAGTATAATACTTATTGCTGCGTGGCGTTGCAGCTTTTTCTTCCATCCCTGTAACAAGTACCCAACAGTTTTGTACCTTCAGAAATGGCACCAAATGTATCCGTATATGTGAAGATGTCTTCTATATTTGTAAACCAATAAAAACTTTATTTGAAAAAAAAATGTGTCCCATTTAGTGGCGTACACTAGGTGACGCAGCTTCTCAAAGTTTGCCTTTTCGAAATGTAGTGTTCTTGTCAAACCAACATACCGTATTTTTCCGTGTATACGCCACTACTTTTTCTTAAAAATATGTATCTAAAAATGGAGGGGCGTCTTATACACGGGGGCCAGGAGGAGAACCGCGGTTGCGAAACTGCCGATACCTCTGCAAACTAGCCTAACGAAATGTCCGATTGCAGAGACAAGCTAACAGGTTCCCTCCAATCACGAGCCTTAGGTACCCGACGTCATCTGATGACGAGAGCGTGTAGGCAGTGCCCCAGATGCGACAGGGAGCGGTAATGTCGGAGCATTCTGAGCCCATAAAAATGTCAGAAAAAATACCAGTAAATACCAGTACCAGTAAGCGGCTGTCATACTCTGCAAAATTTAAATGGTATGGTGTCAAACAAGAGGCGATTGTGAAGTCCTTCAAGAAATGTGGAATCAGCAATGCCATGGACGGAACTGAAGGTGATCTCATATATATAGACAATGACTCGGCAGACAGCAGTGATGCAACAGAAGTTGAAGAAACTGATATGTTTGAAACTAAAAGTGATGAAGAAGAAACCAGTGATGCAATAGAGGCTGATTAAAGTGATTTCTGAATTTTTGGTAAGAAAAATGGGGGGGGCGTCTTATACATGGAGGCGTCTTATAGACGGAAAAATATGGTACTTCTCTTTTCTGTACCCAGCATTAAAAGTAATCACCCTGTGGTCACTGTTACCCAATGTATCCCTAATCGCTATTAGATTCCCTAATCTGCAACTAGGTCAGCATTATTTCAAAATAATAAATCTAGTAAAGTATTCATCCTTCTTAGTACATCTACGATTTGATCTATGAAATTGTTGCACAACAGGTTTAGGAAACGTCCAGCCTTTGTTGAATGAGCAGTTTAATTTGGCCAAAGTCACCACTATAACAAAGTTTCCCTGCTTCCCAGCCATTTCTATTTCTAAATGTAGGTTAGTCTCCTCTTCTTCCCTTATGTTTGGGGGTTTATAGCACACACCCACAATAAGTTTACAACTAGCTTCAGCCTTATCTAGTTTCAGCCACAAATACTCAGCACCATCGCAACTCTCCATCATGAGGTCATCTCATATGTGCACAGTTATTATTATTATTATACAAGATTTATATAGCGCCAACAGTTTGCGCCGCGCTTTACAATATAGGGAAGACATTACAATCACAATACAAATCAAGACAAGATGGTAAGGAGTGCCCTGCCCCTGAGGGCTTACAATCTAAAAGTTAGATTGCTTTCCACATATGCACATACCACAGGTTGTACCCTTGTACAATACTTGTCCAGTCATGTGAGCTGATTAGCCATGTTTCTGCACAATACAATAGCTGCCAATAGATATTGCTCTATTCTCACTTTTTAGAGTAGATGAGGTAATCAACTAATTATTTTTTAAGAGAAATCTGAACTTGTATGCAGGGCCGGACTCTCTGCTGCCCCAAGGCCAGGGCCCCCCTCGCCACCAAACCCACCCCAATGGAGAATGGCAATCAGATTGTGGGGGCATAAGGAATAGTTTTAATTTGTTTCTACATTTTTATTTTTCTTATCTTTTTTTTTACTTTTTAATTTTTTATAATTTTTTTATCTTATTATTTTGTTACTTTTTAATCACCTTTTTTATTTTAATTATTATTTCTTATTTTTTACTTTTTTTTCATTTTTATTTAATAATTTTTTTAACAATATGTTTTCACTTAATTTTCTTGCTATCACACAGGAGCTAACAATCCCCTGTGTGATAGCATTTGGAGGGGACAGGTTCTCTTTCCTAAACCAGTCACTTCCAATACAGGAGTTCTAGCGCAGCACTGTGCTGGAAGTCCTGTGCCAGCTGAAATGGGAAGGCTGCGAATGCAGCTTTCCACTCTCACTGTTTACATGGAGCAGAGCGGAGAATAGAAGTTCTCCATTCTGCTCCCCGCTCTCCATCCTGAAAATCTCCAAAGACAGGCGGCCAACGAGGAGAGAGGTACATGGCTGGGTGGGTGGCAGGGGGAGGATGGACCTGCAGGCTGCAAACAAATAATCTCAGGGACATCGACAAGATCAACTGTAAATGAACAAGCGGCTCCCCCGCTCTACATTTAGCCCTACTTACCCAAAGCAGGGCTGAATGTAGAAAACCATTACCCGCCTGGCACCTGGAACTGGCGTTGAGATTCCACACCTCTGCCGCCCCTCTGCTTTCTGCTGCCCCGAGGGAAATCCGTCCCTGCTTGTATGTCTATCCCCACAGAAAGTATTGAGCCCACAGGCAACCAGGGAACAATTAAAATTATTTTACAATACATTGTTAACACATAGCTTTTTTTGTGTTTTATATGGAAGGCTTTTTCAGGAGACTGCAAATAAAGATTTAAAAAGGAGCCTCAAGTTCCATCTGCTCATTATATACTGTATGAGACTCCAATATATTTGTATGCAGTATGTCATAGTTACCTGACTAAAAGATAAAAAAAAAAACAATTTTATGCCAGACCACAAGTAAAGTATAAAACATACAAAGACAATCTACGTTCCCTTAAACTAGTTATAAAAATGTTACTTACGGAGAAAAGAATCTTCTGAAAAAAATAGTACTACTACGATGACTTCTTTTATACTCCCAGATAATAAGGCTGTATCTTGCCTGTCCTCATTTGCCAATCCCTTAAACCTGTTTGGCATTTAACACTGACAAACAGTAATTTGTTTCTGACTCATCCAGCTGCAGACTGACTATTTCAAGAGGAAGTTTACCCTGTTTACCCTATCCTTACTACTCTAACCTAGATGTTCCCCCCTCTCTTTGAACACATGGGAGAGCATTTATCAAAACTGGAACAGAGAGAATCTGGAGCAGTTGCCTATAGTAACCAATCAACTTCTCTCTTCAGTTTGTTGAATTAAGCTTTGAAAATGAAAGAGAGAAGCTGATTGGTTGGGCAGCTGCTCCAGATTCTGTCTTCTGCAGTTTTGATAAATTCCCGTCATGGAGTTTTATTTCTTAATGAATGTAGCCTCACTACAACGGATAACTTGTTGCATACCTGGAGTTGCATTTTAATGATGTTTATCCATATCTGTATCAGTAACAGTGGATACACTCCTGAACAGGAGGTCCTACTTTCTCCAAAGCCCTGTACCCACTACAGATAAGGCCATTCAGCTTGCGATCACTCTCTCCATCCATACTATGAATTTATAGTTTCCTCATGGCCGGGATTATTGTAGGGGAAGGGTTTAGATCTACTTTATTTCTAAGCTATATTTAAGGTCACAGAGGGGCTGAACAGCAGTGAGTGAATAGCTCGTGGCATTTGGCTCGGCTGTTCGTGGTACCAAGCATAATAGAAAATATGTGAAGCAGTGAAAAAGGTAGAAAGAAAAAAAAAGTTTAAAAAAATTGTAAAAAATGTAAATAAATAGTGAGATCAAAAAATAAATAAAGATATTTAAAAAAAAGAAAAAAAACAATTGGGCGGAGCTAGCAGTGACAGCTAGCTCTGCCCAACTGTTTCCTATTGGCAGGCACCTGCTAGAGTCTTCTAGCAGGTTCCGGCCAATGAATAACAACTGGGTAGAACCGGCCGTGACGTCACCGCCAGCTCCGTCCAGTTGTTGTTGTTTAATGACAGATCAGCGCCCCCAGGTCATTTGGGGACGCTAATCTGTCATTACAACTGGGCGGAGCCAGCCGTAAGATCACAGCTGGCTACGAAGAGAGCCGAACGATCAGCTGAAGCTACGGCTGGATCCTCTGGCTCCTTATTGAATAACCCCCTTAGTCTCCAACCTGCACCAGGGCCCTGCTATGGCTATTGGTATGTCAATACCAATGTGTGGGGGGTGTATTATTTTATATGTAGAAGGATTTCATTTTTTTATGTGTACGGAGGGGGTGGGAGTGTTATTTTATTTGTGCAGGGGTAGTATTCTTTTATGTGTATGGGGTGGAGTGTATTATTTTATTTTGCAGGGGTAGTATTCTTTTATGTGTAGGGGGGGAGTGTATTATTTTATTTGTGCGGGGGCAGTATTCTTTTTTTGTGCATGGGGGGAGTGTATTTTTTTTATTTGTGCAGAGGTAGTATTTTTTATGTGTATGGGGAGGGGGGTATTAGACTCCGTTCACACCTGTAAGTTTAGGTGCAATTAGGGATTGCTGTGTCAGAAACGTGCATTTTCCTGCAGCGGGAATCCCTAATCTGGCATTTACAAGCGGCAGCTGTCACCCATTCAAGTTAATGATCAGGTGACAGCAGCTGCATGTAAATGCCTGCACACTGCATGTAATGGTATGTGATATGATTACATGCGTTTAGAAAACACTCTCCCTGGATGCACAATAGATGCGTCCGGGGATAGTAATTGATTCCTAACCTTATGTAATCATATCACATAATATTACATGCATTGTGCAGGCGTTTACATGCAGTGGCTGTCACCCGATCATTAGCCTGAATGGGTGACAACTGCCACTTGTAAACACCAGATTAGGCATTCCTGCTGCAGGAAAATGCAAGTTCCTGATGCAGTAATCCCTAATCGCACCTAAAACTACAGATATGAATGGGGCCTTATTGTGTGTGTATTAGTGTCCGTAGTACCATACCGGATATAGTTACATTTTATTTTAAAATATGACATTTAAAGAGCGGCCCCCATGGGTGAAAAAAATGTGTCAAGTGGCCCCAGAGTGAATTGAGTTTTAGATCCCTGCTGTAGATAGTTATGGGTAAGTCCTGGGACAGGAACCCATCACTCAATTTAGCTAAAAGCAACCCTGCCATTATCGCTGGTAGTTCTAAATCACATACATTAATTTGTTTTTCTCTTTAAGTCAACTTTGCCTAGAATTCGTTTTTCTCTTTAGAACCACCCTGCCTAGAAAATGCCATGTTCAGCCTTTTCATGGGTGGATTAATTTACAAGATATGTTTGTAACACTGGTTAAGGAATTCCCATAAAAATTTACATTGAGTTATGTTTTGGTTTTGATTTTGGGGGGAACATGTCATCGTTTTCAGTTAAGGAAATTGAAACACGCCAAATCACATATTAGGTCATGGCCACTGGTGGATATAATTTTTATTTTGCTACTTTTTGTGATGTATCAAATGATTTAAAAAACATGTATATTTACTGTAATTGCTGTTAGAAGGCCTTCTTGGACTCCAAACAATGTTCCCTCCTTGTCACATCCTGCCTTGGGTTGTGAGACATCAAAAGATTGCAAAGCTTTTAAGTGCTAGTAACATCCTAGTTTTCTTTACTGGTAGGGTTTCTTGTACAAATAAAAACTGTGCCCATAGCATGGTTTAAATAAAGGCCTCATTCACACAATTAAATAGGCAAGTTGGCGTGATGGTCCAGCACACTCTAATATGTTAGGACATGTAGGGCAATGCACATTTGCTTTTTTCATGGAATTGAGCTGTCACACATATGCGCTGCAGGTCAGCACTGCAATATAACGTGGAAGGCTTAAAGTACAAAAAGCATATCTATGATCTATGTGGATGTATGAAATCTCCATTGACTATGGAAGTAAATAGGGGCAATCCTGAATGTGTTAAGAGAATGTGTAAGAGTATCACACAGAAAGCAGTTTCTCTAGGATGTACTTAATGGCCTGTGTAAGGGCTTGTTCACACCAAATGCAGACCAGATCTGCATGAGTTTCTGCACACACTGTTTTACCGCGTTTTTGCCGCGTTCAGGGCCATTTTTGCTGCAGTTTTTTTTTACATGCTTTGGAACTGAACGCTGCGGTGTGAACTAGAGCCCAAAATACAATTAGAATACATTGGACGCAGTTTTGATCCGGTCTGTTACTGCTCTGCTCCTGGAACGTGCCTGGTGTGAACTAGCCCTTATTGAGCCCAAAGTCACAACTTTACAAAGCCAAGGTGGTAGATGTTGATTTCAAATAGAAGAACATGTCCCAAATTCCAAGTTTACCTTTTGCTTCAAAGGTTATGACCACAAATATATATGTAAATGTATTAAATAAGGGTTTAGTTCACTGATTATCATTTGTGAATATCCCCTGAGACAAAAAGATATTTCAGCCTAGTTTTAAAAAATGACTAATGAAATCAAAGGTTGTGCCAGTCACTCCCTACAAACACAGCATGTTTCAAAATTAATAACCAGAAATACAATTATGTAGTAATATGTTGCATTCTTCTGTAGCTGATGCAAGGCTGTGCATGGACTGTGCTGCTACACAGAGCTCCTAAAAGCTAGAGCCCCCTTAGGCGCAACATTAGAGGAGTCAAAGGAGAACAAGATAGAATGCAAGCTATGTTGATAAGTGGATGGAAGACAGAGACTAAATGAGTGTCAGCTCTGTCAATTGGTGCTGGTTTCGTCCCTGTTCCAACTTACTAGAGAGCGTTTTTATCATGGTCATCTAACTGTAACATCTAAAGGTCAGTAAATGACTTTGTGGTTGAGTTACTAAAGGAGCAGAGCATGTTTATTTAGCATGTTTTGAATTTTCATTCAGCTTAGTGAATGTGTGTAAATTCACTTTGCAAAGAATACCAAATCGCATGCAAGAAAAATTAAAAAACATAATTTTCGCCTGCACGTGATTGGATGATGAAAGTTATCAGAGCTTCACCTCTTTCACTAAACTAGGTGAAAACTCAATTTGCTAAGTAACCAGACTATTTACTTTTAGTAAATAAACCCCTATATCTTTAGGTCCCTTTGAGTTGTTTTTCTACATCGTTAGGCAAGAAACTGCTCTTTCACCCATACTCGTGAAAATGCCCCAATACTAAGTGCAGATACCGGCATTGGCGAAACTACCAGGATATGGGGCCGGAGCGCACTGGAACTGGTGTGAACTAGCCCTGAAAGTTATACATACATAGATACATACATAGAGGGGAATTTATCAAAACTGAAAACAGACAGAATCTGGAGCAGTTGCCTATGGCAACCAATCACCATCCACCTTTTATTTTCAAAACTTAACTGAACAAAGTGATGAAAGAAGCTGATTGCTTGCCATAGGTAACTGCTCCAGATACTTATGCTTCAGTTTTGATAAATTCCCCTCATTCTGTTTATTTAATACATAAAAAAATAGGTATCAAAATCATGTTTTTTTTTGGTGGTGGGGGGCCCTTAGTAGTTTCTTGCACCGGGGTCCTGAGGTTTCTAGTTACGCCTCTGCTCTGGCTGTCTGAGGATGTTTGCTGTCAACATGTGTAGTATTCATCCTTTGACACCCCATAAAATACTCTTGCCAACCATCTGCGTTAAACACGATCACCTGAAGAGCACATAGTAATTTCTATAACATTAAATGAATTTGCCTGATCAGGTATTAGCTATGACTCTTCTTAGCCCAGAATTAGGGCAAAAGAAGCCCGGTGGTGTCAAGCTCCTGATGTTTTCAGTATTTTTTTCCAATATGAAAACATTTTTTTAATGTTTCCAGTTATTTACATTTTATTTTTTCAACCATCATTAAATAAATGTTAATAGAAACTAGGAACTTGGAGAAATCTGCTTTCTTTTTGGGTATACTTATTTGAATAAGTATAATAACTGAATTGGGTATACTTATTTGAATACGTGAGTGGAAATAATAGAGAATTACATTGCTAAGGTGATGAGCAAGCAAAAAGGGTGCAGGGAGGTGGAACATAATTTAATTTGATACAAGCTGTACCTAGCTACTTAACTTCTATAAATATCTTGATATTCTCCCTATGCTGCTGAGTAAGTGAAAATGGCTTCCATGCCCTTTTATCAGATGGCATGATTTCTTCATAACAAGAATTACTTTGTGTGCATAGTGGTCAAACACCTTTTACAGAAAAACATTTAAGCATTATCAGTGCTTAAACACTTTATACATTTACAAAACATTCTCCTTGGGCGCTGTGCATACTTCACAAGGGAGCTTTACTGACATCAGATGTACAATGTGTTGCACAGCAGGAAAACCTAGACCACATATGTCAATTACACGACCCGCGGGCCAGAAATGGCCAACCACAAGATTTTATTAGGCCAGCAGGTCCCAGGCTTTTTTTTTTTTGCACTCGGGCAGAAAAAACTTGGAGCGGCAATTCAGCTGCCCCCCTCTGAGGACGCCGCACCTCCCTCCTCAAACTTTCTCCTTGACAGTGTTGTAAAAACCAGGGGGGAGGGGGCGACAGTGCAGAACAGATTCCCCCGGGGGAAGGGGGGGGGGGGAGGGCACCGGCCAAACAGTGAACACTAAGCTTGATCTGCTCTTGCTGACACTCAGGGCAAAAACTGCAGGAATCTAGAAGAGGACTGGAGTGATCAGCCATGCACAGCCTCCTGTATCTACTGATCCCTTGGAACCCATAGATATATGCTGAGGACAACGCCGTGCAGGAGCCACAGGTAGGAAAGCGTGACCCTGCTAACATTTATCCTGCTGCTGACCTTAACTATCCTCACCATATGGCTCTTCAAGCACTAATGGTGATTGTTTTCTGCATGAGACTGGCCTGGCCATGATTTATGGTGAGACACAATGACATTCAGGCTCCAGGCTTCCTATGTATCAACCATATGATAGTGATTCAGTCTTTAATGATGACCCTGAATGATGGCATTGCATGAAACCATATGCATCCCCCTCTGTTGAGTGCAGTATTCATCACCACACCCATACCTGATGCACCAGAGGGTACTGAGTCCATTGCATTGCAGAGTCCTGAGTCCATTGCGTTATTGCATTGAAATATATATACAATATCTATCTATCTATCTATCTATCTATCTATCTATCTATCTATCTATCTAATTTTTTTCTTTGTTTTTTTTTCTTTATGTCCGGCCCCTGATTTTATTCACAACATTTTGCATGGCCCTAAGTAAGTTTGGATTAGACACCCCTGACCTAGACCATGCTGTAAGGAAAAAGTGACCACTAGGAATGGGTTCAATGTTCGAATTGAGCAACAGTTCAACTCAAACACCGGTAGTTCGTGTGTTCGGCGAACACACGAACTATCAGGGCGTTCGGTGGGCTGTTCACCCCCCGAGCACCCCACAAGGCACTGTGCACCGCTCACAGACTTATGTAGTGTGTTGCTGCTGTTAATGACAGATTTAGGTGTAGTTAGGTGTAGTGTAAGCTAACTGGTCTCTGTGCTTTATACAGCATATTACTGCTATATACAGTATTATTAGTATTAAATTAAATAGTATTATTTTCTGTACTGCACATTTGCTGTCTTTTTTCGTGTGTTTTGTTTGTGTCATTGGTGTCGCCGGTGTTCTTCCTTCTGCGTCACCAGTGTTCCAATTTTTTATTTTTTTTTCAGCTTCTTTTGTTGCCTCATTGCTGTTCCCCCTTCCGTGTCACAGGTGTTCCCCCTTCTGCATCGCAGGTGTTCCCGTTTTTTCTTTTTTAATTTTTTTTCTTTTCATAATAAACCATTGTTTATAGTGCACCAAGCACCACATGCAATAACGTATTGCACCCAAGCACCAATTTCTAATCTCACATTCTCTGATAAAATGTTATAATAAGCCCCACATCATGTCTGAAAGGCCAACAAGGAGACAGGTGTGTGACAGGTGCATATCATTTGAATTTTTTACAGCAGGGCCCATCCTTGCGCTTATCAAGAGTAACTGTGAGGGGATAAAGTGCCCATAAACCTGCCGACTACGAGCTTTTAATTACCTTCAACCATCGCACAATGAAAGTCGTGCGATGGTTGTAAGGTGTATGGCCAGCTATACTGTGTGGAGGCACCAACACAAACGCCCATGGAAAAGCAAGCGACATTCAAAGCAAAACAAACTTATTATATTACTAAAATAAAAAACAAACACACTCCAAGTGGCAAGAAATGGCCGCGGCATTTTTTATTGGTTTACTCATGAATTAAATCTTTAAAATATATAAATAAGTAAATAACATAACTCCAACTAGTACTTGGCTAGAAAGGCCCAAGCACACCAATAATGATAAACATTTTTCACCATCTTTTAAAATGACACAAGCCAGGAAGCCTGGCACCCCCACCACGGCCATTTCTAAACAATTCTGCAACCCAAGATTGAAAATATCGAGACCAACATCCGAAAGATGAACAGCATCATTTCGGTAAATACCATGAACACCACCTTCAAGATCGACATGTCTATAAGAAAAGCCGCCCACAAAGGGCATAAACTTCTCCATCGACCTGTTGATGCGCCTTCTGATTTTTTCCAAGCGCCGAAACGCAGGGGAAAGAAACCATAGCAACCGAGGAACTATATCAGAGAAAATGATCAAAGTGTGAGGAGAGTACAGCTTAAAATAAGATATATCCCTTTTCATGCGAAAAGCAATTCAGCAGTATTACACTTTCCAATGTCGTTACCCCCCAGGTGTATAATCAATATGTCAGGAGCAGGCCATTTATCATACATCTGAACTAAACAGGTAGTCAAATCTCCCCACCGCATACCTCGCTGACCAGCCCAGTAGACAAAAAACGTATCTGGGTTTAGATAAAGATTCTCTGTATATACCCTCCGAGAAGCACGCTGCTGCGCCCAGAAAATGTAACTATGTCCCATTATCCAGATGGAAACTGTCTCACCTAAAGAGATCAAACAGATAAATTAGGTCTAATATACATCTTGAACCTGTTAGATTCCCATCGTCCCAATTTCTGTATGATACTGACATCAAGGCCCAATTTAGCAGCCTCGGTGACAGCACCGATACGAAAGGAGTGAGAGGAGAATTTTAGACCGCCTAAACCAGCTACTGATAAACATTTAAAAAGAACACTGTTAAATTGAAATTTTGAAAGTGGCGAACCATCAGCATGAATTAAAAAATTACCTGTAGAAGAGGGCCTAATGGACAAAAAGGCATTAACATTGCTACATGGGCACAGTGTTGAGCCTGCCAGTGGATACAGAGCAATCCAGGATCCCTTACCAAGCTGATCCGTCTTGGAGGCTCTAATCAAAATAAGCAAACAGTTCCCAGAAACACTCAAATCAGAAAATTGCAAACCTGACAAACGATTTTTACTCAGAGCTACAAGTTCAGAAATCCGTAAGGCTGCAAAAAAGGCCAGCACAAACGCCGTACGGAAAATAATTATTTCATACTGTGAAAAACAAACAGAACCTGCCGCAGAGTACAATTTAGACAACACATCCAATGTAATCGGCCTCCTGTCATCCGGGGTAAACGTATTCTTTCTGTAACCCTTTAACATCTGCTGCACAGAAAAATAACTGTTACAAGCAGGAAAGTTAAAAAGTTTTAGAAAGAATGAAACACCAGCCAAAGATTTTACTATATGCGAATAAGAGTAACATTGTTCCATAAGAAAACAAACAAATGAAATGACTAAAGCCTCAGAGGAATAAATATTTACAAAACCTGCAGAATATAAATTTTGACACCAATGTTTCCATGCGAGGGAATATTGTTCCCACGTAGAACTAGCAACAGAATGTCTGATAGTTGTAGAAATCATGTTTAAATTAAATCCCAAAGGTAAGCTGGACAAGGGCAACCCTCCGCGTCCGCAGTCGGTTCCAACCTCCGGAACAACTCCATCTGCAAACGCGACAGGGCATCAGTAGTGCAATTCAGTTTTCCTGGAACATACTTAGCTTTTAGCCATATGTTATGGCGAAGACACAAAAAAACTAAATGTTGCAGTAAAACAACTACTGGGGGGGGATTTGGATGACAGGCAGTTCACTGCGAACACTACACCTTTGTTATCTGATTGCAATAAAATCCTTTTATTGCGGAAACCATCACCCCATAAAGCTACTGCTGCTAAAACAGGGAATAATTCTAATAGAACAATATTTCTGATAAACTGTCTAGAAAACCAGGAGCGTGGCCAAGGACCGCAACACCAATGATCATTCCAAAAAAGGCCATAACCAATAGCTCCAGAAGCGTCCGTGAAAAACCTAAAATCATTGTCAACAGTGAATTCATCCTGCCAAACAGATCTGCCATTAAACTCAGTAAGGAAAATATACCAAACATATAAATCGTCCTTTAACTCACCAGATAATCGGACATGAGCAAAGGGGGATTTTAAACCAGCAGTGGCTGCATACAATCGCCGGGAAAAAATTCTCCCGACTGGCATCACCCGGTTAGCAAAAGCTAGAGCCCCCAGAAAAGATTGTAAATCCCTCAAAATTACCTTCTTTTTCCGCAACAGCAGACAAATAGTATCAGAAATTTTTTCAATCTTTTCTGGGAGCCTAAATTCCATTTTAACAGAATCAATAGTAATGTCTAAAAATTCCAAACAAGTGGCAGGAAAAACCGTCTTCTCAGCCGCTAAGGGGACACCGAAATTAACACAAATAGAACAAAATAAAGACAACAGGTCAGAACAACAAGATGAATCACTAGCTCCCATAAATAAAAAATCATCCAGGTAATGTACCACAGACCTAGCACGAGACAGGAAAACTAAGACCCATTCCAGGAAGGAAGAAAAAACCTCAAAATAAAAACAAGATAAGGAACAGCCCATTGGCAAAAACTTGTCATAAAAATAAAAACCGTCAAACTGAAAACCAAGGGAGTTATATGCTGATGGGGAAATAGGTAACAGCCAAAAGACAGATTTAATATCTGCCTTTGCAAGCAAAGCACCAGGGCCCAAAGGGCGCAACCTGTCAAGAGCATCCTCAAAAGAGGCGTATGACACAGATGCCAGCTGATCATCAATTTCATCATTCAAAGAGGACCCTTTTGGGAAGGAAAGGTGATGGATCAGCCGGTATGTGTGAGGTTCCTTCTTTGGCACTATACCCAAAGGAGAGAGCCGAATTTTTTTAAAAGGAGGGTCAGAAAAAGGACCTTCCACCCGCCCCTCAGAAATCTCATTCAAAATTTTTTCTCTGACAGTAGGCTCCAAACCAGCAACCGATTTCAAATTATTAACCCAAACACAGCCAGGGCCAGCAAAAGTGGGTAGAGGAAAACCCTGAAAAAATCCTTCAAATAATAGGCTGGCCTTCCGCTGGTCTGGGTAAATGAGAAGAAACGGTAAGAGCTTTTCCAGATTCACCAGAGACTGCACTTTTCTGAAAAAGCTCCTTAACCCCCGAGTGACCAGGGGTGTTCATCTTCTTAAAACAACGAAATACAGGGCCATTTGCACTGGCTCTCATTAAATGAAAAACATAACCCTTTCTTAATAGAGGAGTTGGAAGGCTGGGCAGGGAGTAGCCTAGCTGCAGGCATTTTCTGTGGGAGAAGCAGATTCAGCCATAGACCGACATCTTTAACTCCCCATTGTAAAGTTCTGTGAACCGACATCTTTTGTCTAAATGATTTGTCATATGTGAACCAGCCCAGGCCTCCAAAACCTCTATATGCCTCCAAAACTATGTCCACATGTTGAAACAGTCCACTACATGATGCAGGGTGCTTTTCTGCTAGGAGATACAGAATGCCTGTAGCCAGTTCTGAAAAGTTCTAGCCACAGGCCGGCGTCGATCAACATCAGAACCATCCTCAACTTTCCTATCTAACCTGGATAAAAATTCCTTGGAACAAGGGAGTAAGGACAAAATATCCACATACTCCCCTTTCCAAATTCTATCTTTCAAAGTGACAGATAAATGAAAACCTAACGGAGATAAAACACATGACAAAGCCTCCCTGTAACACGCTTCTGGAACATCCATTCTAACAGAAGGGACAGGAGTATTAACAGCAGAAACAACAGCAGGGATAGATGGGGAAGGAACAGGAACCCAAACAGAAGCAGGAGACACATCATCAGAAGCTGGAGGGACAACCTGTCTGTCTTCTAAAAATAAACGGAATTGATTCAGCAAAGAGTCAAAATTAACAGCAGGGTGCTCACCAGATGGACCAGCAGAGGACGTCTGGGTGCTCAACGAAGGAACAGGCTGTGCGCTGGGAGGAAGACTGCTGGGCACAGCTGACAGGAGTTGTGGATCCGGTTGCCTAGGTGATGACCGAGGAGTCGAGCGGCCAACCCCGCCGCTACCTGAAGGAGCTGGACCTGGAAGCGGCATTCGCGGCCGAGGAGGAGCCACAGCCCTGGGTCGTCTGGAGGATTGTCGTGGAGGAGAAGGGGAGAAAGTCTGGCGCCGACGCCGGGTCCACAATCCTTGTCTGGAACCGCCGGTCCGGTCCCCATTGTTAGCTTCGCCCACTTCCGGTTGCTGCCGCGTCCCTTCCGCCGCAGTGACGGACAACTCTATGGTAGGGACAGCCGCCAGAGGATACATCAAAGCAGGAGGTGGGGCGAGCATGGAGGACAGCCGCACAGAGCTCCGGGCAGTTGCACTGATGTTCTCAGTGAAGAGGCCAGCTGAATTCAGTTCAGAAGTCTCTTCAGGGGAGCAGGGAAGGCAGAAGGGGCCAGCTGTAGCAGACCCGGAGACTTCAATCGGTGGGTAAGAACGGCTTCCAGCAGTAGTGGGGAGACTGAGGCACTGTTGTAGAAAACTCATCCCATCATCTTCCCCAGCTCAACGAGCCAGTTGCTACCACAGATTTTCCATATCCAATCCGTCCAGGAGCTCTTCTGGATGTCAGCTGAAGAAAGGTGAGAAGGTCACAACGGTCCATATTTTTATAACCCTCTTCAGCCAATCAGGGGCTGTTGCTATCCGCAGCTTTTCCCGTGTTTTCCCTTTTTGTTGGGATGGAACAAAAAACAGCGGGAAAACAGCAGAGGAAGAAACAAAAGGGGGGGGGAAAAATAGCAAAAAATGGTCGCTGCATTTCCATGAGGGGGGATCACTAAGTCGTTTTTCTCCCCTGTCATTTTTTCCACACCTGTGTGACCGGTATATATAATTTGAATTTTTAGAGCAGGGTCCAATCCTGCACTCATCAAGAATAACTGAAGGGTTAAGGTGCCCACACACGTTGCGATAGCACAGGAGGCCAATAGCTTAGGCTGCACTATACCGTACATTTTATGGTTTACCTCACTTTTCCCTCTTGACTGCTATGCTATTCGTACACTGTTTTGTACTCTATTGCAACATTATTTGCATATGTATTGTATATATTGATACTAATGTGTTTATTTTGTCACATTGTGACATATAGCAATTGTTACAGATATGAACACATTAGAAATCTCTGCCAGGAAAGCTTCTCTGGCTTTGATATAAAATTTGCATTGCAGAATTTATGGGTGTGTTTGTTCTTAGCTATAATTGTAGCTAGTTAGAATGTACACTTCAAGTTGCTCAACAAAATATGAAACACCCCATTTGGCTCTTCAAGCACTAATGGTGATCGTTTTCTGCATGAGACTGGCCTGGCCTGGCCATGATTTATGGTGAGACACAATGACATTCAGGCTCCAGGCTTCCTATGTATCAACCATGTGATAGTGATTCAGTCTTTAATGATGACCCTGAATGATGGCATTGCATGAAACCATATGCATCCCCCTCCGTTGGGTGCAGTATTCATCACCACACCCATACCTGACGCACCAAAAAAGAAAGCATGTCTGGTTACCTCCCTAATCTACCATAAAAGCCATTCATTTAACTAACAATTAGCCACTGATTCCTATGCACTACCTGCCATACTTTTTCTGCTTCCCTGTCTCATGACACCCTGCAAACAGGGCCGGATTTCCCATAAGGCCAACCGAGGCCCAGCCTCGGGGCAGCAGGGAGTAGAGGGGAAGCAGGGGTGTGGAATTCCTATCTCTTGATGCCCGGGACATGCAGTTCCAGACGTCGGGCTGGTAGTTGTTTTCTACATTTAGACCTGCTTTGGGCAAGAAGGGCTAAATGTACAGTGGTGAAGCTGCTGCTTGTTTTGTACAAGTGATCTCAGCGAGGTCACCGAGATCACTTGTATGCAGCCAGCCAGGGGGGAGGCGCATTGAGGAACCTGGCATTGGGGCCGCAGAGAGAGTAAATCCGGCCCTGCCTGCAAATGAGGATTTTTGCCTTAATGCCTCATTTGCTGGTATACATTATCCCCTCCCATTGTAGGTACATGTGAAGCGTATCATTGTGGCTATTATTATTTTACAGGATTTATATAATGCCAACAGTTTGCGCAGCCCTTTACAAAATGTGGGAGACAGTACAGTTACAATACAATTTCAGTTCAATATTGTTAGGATATCTGTAAAAAATAAGTCAAGGCAACTGAACTTGCTGTATTTTTCTACATTCAAAGGAGTGACCTTTTTCCTTTAGGTGTAGGTATACTGCCTAATCCTGACCAGAGGGTTTGGCTCTTCTATGCTATGCCATACGCTGGTGTCATACGCCGACATACAATCCTGAGCATTGGTTCAAAAGAGGTGTGAAAGAGGCCATTTATGTAAAAATTGAGAAGCCAAGTGGATTGGAGCAACATTCATCATATTTGTTCCCAGAGAGTTTTTGTACAAGTCATTCTGAATTGAGAAAGCTGGTTGGATGACCAGTGAAACGTCTTCAAGAAAAATACAGCAAGTCCAGTTGCCTTGACTTATTTTTTTACAGATATACCATGACCTGGATGAATGAGAACCTTCACAGACAATAGGGTTAGGAGGACCCTGCTCATAAGAGCTTACAATCCAGTAGGAGGGACATGTGGCTACAACACATGTCAATATTGCAGAGTCTATTCCAAGACTAAATCTGTAATTTTTACTGTCACTGGGGAAGAGTTCCCTTGAAGCAATATATTAATTGTAACACCTGAAATGTCATTTATGTGATCACTTGTAAAGCATGTTCTCGGCAGTATGTGGGATGTACTACCCGTCCTTTAAGAATCAGGATAGGGGAACACTATTGTGGCAGTCTTAACCCTAATGCCCTCCATCCTTCTAATGTCTCTAAGCATTTTCGAGATAAACATGGAGGGGATATCAGCTCATTTGTTTTGCAGGGGATTGAGGGAGTTTTTATGAAGGACAGAGGGGCGATGTACACCGGAGGTTGCTTGAACGAGAGACATGATGGATATTTAAACTAAGTACAAGGATTACGGCTAGGGTTGCACAGATACCAAGTACAGTACTCGGTACAAGTACAAGTAGATGTACCGATACCTTTGAGGTCCAAGACTACACTAGAGACAAATTCGAAAATTAGGAGTCAGCTGTCATTTGTAAGGAGCACACGGAGCTCCTGGGATTTGTACATCTCTGTTTTAATGTACAATTTTGTTTTTATAAATATAAATAAAGGGATGCACAGATACCAGTTTTGCGAGTACAAGTACTGGTACTTGCCGAGTACTTACAAGTACGAGTACTGATACATTTTTGTTTATTGTCATGTGACAGTTTTTCTAAAATAATACAGACTAATGATTTCAGGACAGTGGTGGAGTGCCAGAGCCAGGTCCCAGCTGCAACCACTGCAACCCTGGTAGGTCTCATGAAAAAAACAAGTATCTGCACTGGTACTCGAAAAGTATCTGTGCAACCCTAATTACGGCCTAAATTATCATTGGGATGTAAGTTTATATCTCAAGTAATGGCCCTTATTCCCCATATACACTGTGCATACTGAAGGTTAAACAGGGTGGATAGTATTAGTATTGGTACTTTTACTGTGTAATATCTGGGATAGACATCTCATGTGTTCCTCAAGACTATACTTCTCTTCTATTCTTATTCTTATGTACATGTTGTGATGTTATATGGAGAATTTTACCTTTTTCTTTTTTGAGGACGAATTTTGTTAGGAAAAATAGAGGAGGGGTTTAAATTATCGCTCAGATGTAGCTAATATCTGAAGTATTGGAATATATCTTATATTTTGTATTATACCTATTTCCTGTATTAGAAGTCAGACTAGGGGGTAACATTGGTACTTGTGCTTGTACCGTCTAATATCAGGGAATGATCCCCCAAATGTTTTCTAGGATGATACTTCTCTTTATTATTATTCCTATGTATATGTTGTGATGATATATAGGTAACTTTATTTGTTCCCTTTTTGTGCATGTATTTTTACTGTGTAATAGCTGGGCTTGACATCTTTTTATAAGCGTTTGGGGTTGAATTTCTTCAAGATCGACATTGAAGGCTATTTGAATTGGGGATATGATGTAGATTTATATTATGTTTAAGGTTCTTTACTAATTAAATTAAATTTAAATGAAATGATTGCTGAGATGCGAGCTTCTATCCTATTGATTTTTACAAGTTACATCTATGGAATGTACAGTACTGTCTTCCCACTATGAATATTAGGATAAAGGTCAGGTGGATATTATCCATATGAGTATTTTTTTATGTGTTTTTAGGATTATGGTTCTTTCTATTTCTTATATCCTATGCACATGTTGTGATGTTATACGGGAAGTTCCTACCTGCTTTACAATTTACATAAACTTACTATGTAATATCTGGAACTGATATCTCTCACGTGTCTTCAAAGTTGTTGTTTTTTCTATATGTGCATGTTGTGATGTTACATGGGAAATTTTAACTGTATTTATTTTTATATGCACTAAATGGTTAAAAAAATGTGGAACTCTTATATTTAAGATATGTCATTTTGATGTTTCCTTGCTGCGACTAAGGCCCAGTTTGAGGACTGAAGCGCAATAGCATTTGTTTGTTTGCTGTTTTTATGCCTTTTTGCAAATAAAGTATTGAATGAACGGACCCCCTTATGAGTGCCGGTTTCTGCCTATTTATGTGAATCTGCATGGTGAATGGCTGGCGGGCAGCTGGCGCAAATAGGAAAACAAATGTGTCTAGATTCAGCTTCTTCATATAACTATCACCTATAGTGTTTTGATATATTTTAAACATTTTAGGAAAATTTTCAAAGTACAATATTTTCATGCTGTTGAACAGATCATTGGGGGTGAATCAGGCAAATCAGCCAATGAGAAGATTCCAAAATGTTTGTTTGTTTTTTAGGCAGTTGTTGAAATGACAGCAGATCACCATATACATGTATTGATACACTTACTGTTTTTCCTCTTCATGATATAGTTTTCCTCACAGATTTTAGTTCTGTCTAAATATAAGCCCACACAATGAACAGACTGCTTTAATGACTTGGCTGATTATCTCTCAAACACAAACTACAAACATTTGCCATAAACACCTTTTTTTGACAAATTGGACAGATTTTCCTTGTTTGTATTTCTTTGTTACAATGTATCTACAGATGGTCATGAAACATGATGCCAGCCCCCAATAATGTTTGTATCTATAGCCAATGCTATAAATGAATATTTAACAAAGACTAAGTTACTAATGCTGACAATTTCAGTCATATATTAAATGCATTGCTATCATAGATCATATCATTATTTGAAGTGTTTTATTTTCCCCATAAGTACTTTTATAATAAAAGCCAAGTCAGCTAGTGTAAAAAAAACGGTATGAGCCCCCTTGTGGTGATTTCCTATATTGCAGGTACAATTATAATTGTATGCTCACATGGGCTACTGCTGCATACACATACACAAGTTAACTGAAGAATTACAGATAAGATTAGTAAGTATTTATGCATGTAGCTAAACTGTAAACATTGCACAGGCTCACACATATATGTGTGCATGTTTTTCCACAGTTCAGATTTTGCAATAGTACATACTGTAGTTCACTATTTTAGGAGTGTTGAAGATTTAATTGTAAAGCTGAATATTAGAATGAATTCAAGGACACACATTGGGAGGAATTGATCAGAACTGGAGCAGACAAAATCTGGAGCAGTTGCCCATAGCAACCAATCAGCTTCTCTCCTCTGTTTGTTCAGTTAAGATTTGAAAATGAAAGCTTATTGGTTGCCATCCACTGTTGCTCCAGTTTTTGTCTGCTCCAGTTTGATATATTCCCCCCATCCAGTCAACTTAGTTGTTCAGAAGCTAGTAATACACAACATTACTTGTAGCAATAAAAAAATTCAAGAATTTTCAGTACCAGGCCTTTTGGCTGTTGATCAGTCTATATTTAAGTTCTGTTAGTTTGTCTGTCCTAGGTCAGTCCTGTAGTTTATGTATGTCTTGCCTCTCTTCACTTGTGTTTGATCTCCTGAAGTAAGACCAACAGCACAGATGGACTGCACCTATGGACCACTGGCTTTAGCTCCCATGGGAGATGCTAACGAGGGTCACGTGATGAGTGAAAAACTCATTTGGTGTGTTTAAAAATCATGTGAATAGTGGGGGTTATTTTTGCCAGTTGTCAAGAGATGGGCTTTAGAGTATGTATAGCCCAAACTTTTGTTTTTTAGATTGAGTAGTTAATGGTCAAAAACTCTATCAGAATATTTCTTGCTATCTGTGTCCTGCTAAGATTTGCCTTCACCTCCTGTCTAGGAGACGCAACAGGAAGTGAGGGTTAAAGGAGAACTATAGGGTGAGTGAAAATCACTCACCCTCATAGTTCGAGCCGACATGTGACAATGAAACTGTCACATGCTGGCTCAATAGATCAGGAAGTGAGCGAACACATACCGTCTCTCACTCACGTCTCGATCATCTCCCTGCAGAAAGCTGTGACTGTCAGTCACAGCTCCCTGCAGGGATTCCTCCCCGATCCTCCAGTGCTGACTGGAGGAACGGATGGGGGAGGGGGCGGGTACAGCTGGCCCTGCCTCTAGATACAGGGGTGTGGAATTCCTATCGCCCGACGCCCGGGACAGGCAGTTTCGGGCGCCGGGCAAGTAGTTTTTTAATACATTCAGCCCTGCTCCGGAC